>NC_058403.1:202232435-202347281 GCF_002201575.2 Neomonachus schauinslandi
CCCCCCCGGTTTGGCGCCCCCCCCGGGCCGCCGGGGCCCGGCCCGCCCCCCCCCCCCCCCCCCCCCCCCCCCCCCCGCCATCTGCCGTTTTCCTTTCGACTTGGATGGGGAAAACGAAAGGAAACCCCAAAAAACCAACAGAAAACACACAGAATAGGCGATTATTTATTTGTTTTTAATTTATTTTGTCATATTTTTGTAAAACGGCAGAAATGCAATAAAAAGTATATTTCAACAGTGCTCGAGGACAGAGCAGTGGAAGGGGGATCAGGGGGCCCAGTGACTTGTAGTTGGTGCTGGCTTTGGGGGGTACCTAGCAGGCCTAGGGTGGGTGCCCCTCCTCCTCCTAAGAACTGGGTCTTGAGGCCACAGATGGAAAACTCCAGACTGCACCAACTCTGAGTTGGCCCAGATTTGGGGGCCAACTCCAGGCCTGGGTCCCCTGGGAGGAGATGCAGAGCCTCAGGCCCTGGCTTCAGCCTCCTAGACAAAGGAAGAAATCTCAAAAGTGTTGGAAAGACTCAGCAGTTTGGGTGCCAGGCCTGGGTCCTGAGTTGGCCTTGGCCCTTCCGGGGGACAGAGGTGACACAGTCCTCTTTGCCCCACTTTCTGGCATAACTGCCCCCCACCCCAGGCTGCCATCTGAAGAGCCACACGTGGTGGAAAGAACTTGGGGTAGGAAAATCAGAAGGCACCTGGCACCGGAGTCTGGATGTTGAGGGGATGGCACATTCGAGGATGGAATTGGGGAGTGGCTGGGACGCCCCACTGTGGGACCACTGTCAGACCCGAGTTGCTGGGACTCTTCGTTGTGTGGTCAGGAATGGGACGCGGCCCCTCCCCCTGCCCCAAGCATGTCCACAGCTAAAGGCTCAGAGCCTGATGCGCCCTGCTCCATGGCTGGGGGAGCCCAGGGGAGCCAGCGTGAGGAAGGGGCACTTTGGAGGGCTGCAAAAGAAACCAGGTTCACTGGAGGCAGGAGAGCAGACTGTGCAAAGGCACAGAGGTGTGGGAAGGCAGAGTTTGGTGTCTGAAGGAGCAGAGGAATAGGGGGCGGTCCCAAAGGCAGGAGAGGTGGGCAAAGGCTGGCCGAGGAGCCTGCACTCCAGAGACCTCAGTGGGCCCTGGCCGTGGGACCCCTGCCTGAGCCATGGATGACACTGACAGACGAACCCAGTCCCTCAAGGGCCAGAGAGGTGAGGGCAGGGGTGCCACCGGCTCCCACTGTCCTGTGGCCTTTGAAGCTGAACCGTACTCACTAATAATCAGCGACACCACGTGCCTGCCTAGGGGCAGACCGAGCCCTGGGACTGGGGATCCCAAGGCATCTAGAACCTCTGGGCACTCAGCCCACCACAACACTACCGAGGTCAGCTTGTATTTTGTGAGCACCTGCCTTGTGACCACAGGGACACAACGTAGTGTAAATGCCGCCCACAGCTGGGAGGAAAAGCCCCTTGGCCCCACGGCACAGTTAGGTGGTAAACCCCGGAACCTTCCACCGTGGGAGGCGCTGGGTGGCCCAGGCCCGAGCGGTCTGGCTCAGGCAGGGAGCTCCACAGTGATAATCTGGGGTTGGCGCCCCCTAAGGCCTGGTGTTCCTTCCAGCTCCATGGCCCAACCCCCCACGTCCCCCAAAGCCACAGCACTCAGCTCCCAGACCACAGCCCCCACTTGGGGCTGCTGTGGGGGGAGAAGCAGTGTTCCCCTTGGCCCCAGGCCCAGTGTCTGAAGCCTCAAACCTTCTGCCTGGAGCCTGAATGCCCCCTACGTCTCCAAACTCAGGCCCAAACCCAGCCTAGCTGACAGCCCGTGAGTGGCTGTGTGTAACTCGCCGACCAACAGCCCCTGGGCTGGGTATTCCTCGCAGCTCCATGTGCCTCGTCTCTGAACCAGGGGCACTTGAGGCCGGGCCACCTGGGCTGTCTCCGCGGTGGCTGGTGGGCATGCCACCCTGACCCAAGGCATCCAGGGCGTGGGGTTGACCACAGTTATATCCTTGGCGACATGGACCATCTCTCAGGGGTGTCCTGGTCCTCCGGGACACCTTGACAGGTGAGGCATGGGGGTGGGTCCGGGTAGGTCTTGGCTCTGAGCGAGGTGGCCACAGCAGGCCCATGAGAGAATCCAGCGGGTCCCAGGTCCCTGGCACGTGGGGACCCTTCTTGGCTCCTCTTGGTGATGATGAGACGACTCTCAGTAGCTCCGTCCTCTGGGGCTGAGGCACACGGAGCAAAGACGCAAGGTCGAGTAGGAAAGATCCTTTTATTGGGGTGGACACGGAGCACGCACTAGTCCATGATAAAATGACTTAAGAGAAAGATCCGGAAATGCTGACTTCTCCCCCTGGCACACATTCAGAGCAAAGCCTGAGCACGGAATAGGTCCCAGCCAAGTCTTTAAGGCCCGGACTGGAGAGTAGGAGCAGGGAGAAGGGCTCCCACCCATGCTGCCGGGCTACAGCAGGGCCCCGGCGCTAGACCCTTGCAGACACGCTCTGGTTTTTCCGGAGAACTGGGGTGGAGGGGGTGGGGGGCAAAAGGGAGATCTGGGAGGGGGGGTTGTGAATAACAATGTTGTTTTTTAAAAAGCATCTACCAACATCACACTACTGGGTCTGACGTCCCCTTTAACCATCGCTTGGTACATTTTACAGCATAAATAAAAACTCAAGGAAAATAAATACATCGGCTCCTATGAGGTTGGAAGTGGTATGGATGGTTGGGTGTGGGTGGGCCGGTGGCGGGGAGGGCGGGGGGCGCTTACACAAGGCGGGCGGGCGAGGAGCAGACAAGACAGGAGGCGCCTGTGGGGGGAGTGAGAGTCTTAAGTGTCCTCGTGCATGTCCGGGCTGTCGGTCCGTGCGACCTTGCGGGGGGGCGCCGAGCTCTCACCCTCAAGGTCCACTTGCTCCTGGTCTCTCTTCTTGGCGGCGTTCTGTGAGGAAGGAGAAGGGGTGTAAATCTTCACTCGGGTGAGCCCCTGAAATCCTGTTGCTGGGCTGAAGTGGGGCAGTCAACCCAGGGCCCCCCCTGCCCGCCAGACCTCCCTCACTCAGCCACAGTCTTTGGGGCCACCGGCCTGAGACTGCCAGGCATTTCCTGGGCACTGTGAGGAGTCCCCACCACTGGCAATGTCCCACACACCGTCAAAAATGCCTGGGGGTAAAAAGCACTCAGGAGCCACCCGGCGGGACGTTCATTGCCACAGAAGAGGAAAAGTGGGCCTGCGTGGGAAACTCTCCTTTTCCCCCCGGTGGGAAGCAAGGTCTGCGGCGTAGGGCAGGAGGACAAGGTGGGCTCAGCAGCTTTAGATTTTCTGAGCAGTCACTTCATCATGGGGGCCCCTCCAGCCTGGCCCAGAGCAGGTCACTGTCTGATGTTCAATGTTAGGCAAAAAAACCCCAAATGGACTATGATGCAGAACACATACACATCTGCATTCAAGAAAAAGAAAAAATGGGGGCACCTGGGTGGCTCAGGTGGTTAAACATCTGCCTTCGGCTCAGGTCATGATCCCAGGGTCCTGGGATCGAGCCCCGCACCTGGCTCTCTGCTCAGCAGGGAGACTGCTTCTCCCTCTCCCTCTGCCCCTCCCCCTGCTTGTGCTCTGTCTCCCGCTGTCTCTCTCTCTCTCTCTCAAATAAATAAAATCTTTTAAAAAAAAAAGAAAGGAAGGAAGGAAGGAAGAAAATGAAAAAATGTCCTGTCAGAAAGGCAGCCTCAGAGGGGAGATGGGGGTGCGGCTTCGCACTGCAACTACACCCATTTGCATCTCCTAGAATTGTCACCATGTGTACATTTCAGCACTGAACAAAGACTCTAGGTAATAACATACTGGGCTGTCTGCCGCCAGGGCCGCGCGGGCAGGCTGTGGGTAGCCTGGCCTCTGTGCTACCTGGGCCTCCGTGCCTCCTGACAAGCCCTGGCCCATCCCCGAGCACCAGAACCCTACGGCCTCTGCACAGCTGTGCACTCCTCTGAAATGCTTTTCCCTCCCCTGGATGGCCTGGCAAACTCCGATTCAGCCGTCAAACACCTGGTCTCCCAGCCCCCCGTGTCCTTCCCCCCCCTTGGCCCCCCCCCCCCCCGCTGGCCACCATGGTCCCCACGAGTTCTAGCACCTGACCCCATGTGCCTTACCTTTTTGTCCCATTGCTGATGTAAGTAGCGCAAAAGGATGTTTGTCTTTTCTGTCACAATGACTGAGGAGAAAAGGCAGAGAAAGTTGCAGGCAGAGGCTGCAGGTGACCCAGTCCCCACCCCGGCCTGCACTGCCCCTCCCAGGGCAGGCGCTCACCCCTCCCTGGTCTCCCACCCGTCTCTGCCCTGGGTGGCCTGGCTGGGGCTCCAAGTCTGCACCCCCAGCACAGGGGATTTCGGGAAGCCTAGTGTTTTTGCTCCGAAATACAAAGCTACTACCAGGGGCCCAAGCCCACTGCTCCACCTGGGCCCCTGCTTTCTTGGGAGAGACCAAATCTTCTGCCACATGTGGGAGTCCACCCCCAGGTGGGGGAATGAGCCCCAGCACACAGGTCCAGGCAGATCAGGAACACAGATCTATACAGCTGTGCCCCAGTGACCACAGAACCCACCATGCAGGGTCCAGGTAGCTTCTTCGTCACAATTAAAACAAAACACCACAACCACAATAATGCTGGGGTCCTCCTGCTCTGCAGGCTCTGTGTCTTTCTCTGCAGGCCCCTCCACCTGGTCGCCCCTACCTCCCTGAGCTGCCTACCCAAGGCTGGGCAGGATCCCCTCCCACAGTAGAGCTGTCTTGGGGTCTGTGACATGGTGCTGGCAGGGGACACCCAAAATTATGGGAGACGAAGGGGAGAGGGCTGGTGAGCAGATGAGGGCTACGGAGGACCCCCTTGGGGCTGGATGTGGATGCCAGCACGTGGAGATTAGGAGGGTCCCAGAGCAAGCGAGGCTTTCCATTACTCCCAAGGGCTGGGAGCAGACTGGCATCCCCTGGGTCACCACCTACACTGCCCTGCAGCCCTTGCCCTCAGCAGCCAGGTTGAGACAGACTGACAGAGGCCACTTACTCTGTTCGGATGGGTACTCCCGCGTGGGCAGGTAGACTGAGGGACGTCGGTTCTGCAGGAGAGTTGGGAAGACATGGGTTAAGAGAGCCGGTAGGCTGACAAGGGCCCCCACCCCTTCAACTGGGCACCCACCCTCCAATGAAGATAGAACAATGTGTAAAGATGTCGGATGGGGCCGGGCTTAAAGACCAGCCTCTGTTCCTAGCAAGACCCTGATGGGGTGTACACATCACCCCCTTCCCCCTGGCAGCTCCCCGACCACGTCCAGTGCCCGGAGCATGCACTCACCGAAGCTTTGCACACAGAGTCAGCATGAAATCGACTAAAATTGCTTTTGTTGTAGACAGGCAGTCCTTTCAAAAAATCTGCCTAGAAGACAGGGAAGATGGTAAGTGAGACCAGGCAGCAGGCCGAGCCGCCCCTGGAGTTCCCGTGAGACTGGGCTTCCGGGTGACGTCCAGTTTCTGTCTCTGTGTTCTTTTAAGTTTTCCAGAATGCACCTGTAAGTTGGCTACCTGATGTGCACCCTGGGATGACCAGGAAAAAGTAACTAGCCCTGGGAGAAGTGAGCATTCTCTTTTGGGGTCCTCCCAACAGCCCTGTAACCAGGTAAAAGGTGGGACAACTGAGGCTCAGTGAGGAAAGGCCATTTGGTTAAAGTCTGGAGCAAGCAGCAGGGTGGGAAGTCAGACCCGGGCCCAGACCTGCCCTCTACGCTTGCTGAATATTAAACTCCTGGTCTCGTTTCCATTTATCCACCTTGATAGAGACTTGGCATGGGGAAAGACTCATTTACCCCAAAAAACCCTGTGAGCCAGAGTGACAAGAAACAGGGGTGAGGGAGCAGGGGCCTGGGTGAAGAGGAGAGGGTGGCCGGGACACAGGGTGCCGCTCTACAGAAACCAGAGCTCAGGGGCAACTGAGCTCCCAAGTTCTTTTTTTTTTTTCTTTTTTTAGCTCCCAAGTTCTAAGAAAACTCAGAAATCCAAGTCTTAATGTGCCCTTGCCAGGTTTTTCAAGCTGGCTGGGCTTTTTAGAAAATGCTGTGTGGACCAGAGCAAACAGGTCTGTGAGCCACTCCTGGGGCCCACTGACACGGAGGCTGCCCTGTGAAGGGAGAATGCCCTGTCCTCGGGGCGAAGTCTGGCCCCTCACCGGGACGGCCGGGTTTCGCAGGCCCATGCGGCTGCCGGGAGCCAGCAATAGAATTCATTCACAAGCCTGACTCGTCAAAAGTCCTTTTCCCCTGACACTCTGGCCTGAGCTGGGCAAGAAAGGGCGAGGTTTTTGGAGGGGAAAGGCCCTGACTCTGGGGAGGAGGTGACTCTCAGCCATAAGATGAGGGCAAGAAAGGCTGACGAGAGCCATGTCCACCTCAGGAAACTGAGGCATGAGAGCCTGAGGGATGCTCAGGGAGGGATGACGGCTAAGAGCTTGGGGTAGGGAGTGACTTCTCAGCAGAACAGGAGGGCAACGCTGTCATCAGGCCTGGAGTGGGGCATCTGGGGAGGGATTCCCCACATGGCCCTCCAGGGGCTGGAGTCACTTCATAATAAAGATGAGGAAGTTGAGGCAGAAGGGTCACATGGTACTTGTCTGAGATCACCCAGCCCCAACAAGAAAACAAGGAAGCAGATTGAACCCAGGTTCACCCAACCTCAGAGGTCAAGCTCTTTGTGTTACATGCCAGGCCAGTGCCTCAGTTTCCCCATCTGAAAACCAAGGGCCCAGAGCCCCTGCAGGCTACATTAACCCTGCTTTGGGAGATCCATCCCCATACCTGAGCCCAAGCTAAGCAACCTCAGGGAAGCAGCCCTTCAGGTGATCCCCCACCACCCTCTAGGGCAGGCAGGAACAGGTGTCCTCACCTCTGTGGGAATCAGCCCTTCCTCTACTGGGCCCTAGCAAGACCGTGGCAGTATGGACCAGCAAGGGAAGCTGGAATGTGGATGGGCCTCCCACTTCCACCCAGGAAGCGGCCCTCACATCTGTGTGACCTACTGCCCTGGAGACAGCTCAAAGCCCCTCAAACTTGCCTCGTCCATCCCAGGACCCCTTCCCCAACTCCACCTGACTATGGGGCCAGCTTCATCCATCCAGCAAGGCTTTCCTCAGGCTCCTACTATGTCACAGGCCCGGCACCAGGGCACTGGGGTAAGCCACAATGGAGCTGCTCTTGGCCCCGGGAAGCACCCCGTACACAAGGACACAGGTGTAAATCCAAGAGCTGTGCAGTGAATGCAGAGTGACCATGAAGAGAGGGTGCTGTGAGATGACATGAGACCCAGGACAGCACTGGGGAAAGATGTGGCTGATCTGGAGGATCACGAAGGGCTGCCCAGAGGCAATGATGCAGGCACGGAGACCTGAAGGGTGAGGAGGAGCTTCTGTTCCTGCTCAAACCCTTCCACAGGCCTGGCTCGACTTGGCCTATGCTGTCCTCCTCCCACAAACCCCCTCCGTCTCTGCTGGTGCTGTGCCATCCTCCCAGAATGCCCCTCCTTTCTCCCTGTGGGAAACACCCACCAACCTTTCCACCCAGCTCAAAATCCCCCTCTGCCCCTTTCCTCTCTCCACACCTTGGAAACCTCTGCCAGAGCCAAGATCACACCCCAGCGAGGTCATCTGTTTACACATCCACCTCCCTTGCTGGACTGGCTCCTCCCTGAGGGCAGAGGGCAGGGCAGGGCTGTGTCAATCCTGGACCCCTGGCAGGGCTCATATGGAGCCAGGCGGCAGAATGGTGAGAGGTGCGGGAGCCCCACACCTGCACTCAATCCTGGCCGGGCCCCCTCACTGGCTATGTGACCTGGGGGAAGAGACCTCCCACCCTGGAAAGAGCTTCTCACAGAGCTCCCTTGAAGGCCACCTGTTAGCATCAATGTGTTTGTGCTGAATAAATGAATGAAGACAGTATGACCAGTACTTCCTGTCAGCTAAGCAGAAAAACGAGGCCTGAGACACAGGGCAGAAATCCTCACTCCAGCCAGACAAATCCTAGCCACAGCTGGGCCCAGAAGCTGTCCACTGCCTTAGCAAACACTCACTGAACATGTGTGTGCCATCCCTGCACAGGCAGCCCACAAGTGACCCATCTAAAAGGAGATGAAAGGAAAAGGTGTGCCAAGAGAGGAGAGACAAAGGGCCTCCTGAAGTCAGGAAGGGCTCCTCTGAGGAGGTGATGTTCACAGGAAGAACATTCCAGGCAGAAGGAGCAGCAGGTGCAAAGGCCCTGGCGTAGAAGGGACTTAAGAGTATGAGGACATGAAAACAAGGCCAGTGTGGCTGGAGCTTGCAGAGGGAGGAGTAAAGAGGTAGAGATGAGGTCACAGAGGTGGACAGGGGCTTTGGGGGCTGAGGGGGAAGCTGGGGTTTCATCTGGGTTACAAAAAGCCCCTAGAGTATCTCATATGCTAGAAAGTGGTATAATGAGATTTACATTTTAAATTACAAGCTCCCTCTGGTTTCCAGGTGAATTACAGACTGCCAACAGGGCAGGATGGAGGTAAGGAGACTGGGGAGGTGACTGGGGCAGGCATCCAGGCAGGAGGTGGCAGTGCCTGGACCAGGGTAGGCAACTGTGGATGAATTCACCATGCATTCTAGAGGCAAAGCCATCAGAACTTCTTATGGACGGGACATAGGGGATGAGACTGCAGCAATGAATCAAGGACAACACCCAGGCTTAGGGACCCACATGCTAAGAACCCACTTTCCCATCTCCTTCTTTTGCCTATCCCCCACCACACACCATGAGCTATAGGCTGTGGGCTGGGACCCTGGGTCCAGCAACAATGGGGCTTTGACTTGCCCTGACAAAAGCTTGCATCACCCGTCAGTTCTGGGGATGCCAAATAGTGGGGGATGGGGGGGGCCTTGAGCACAACTCTGATGCCAAGTCACCATCCCACTTTACAGGGTCGGGGACAGAACCCCAAAGAACCATTATAGCCAAATCCCAGGATGAGCAAGTGGCCCAACCAGATGGCATTATTCCCACTTAAAGATGAGAAGCCAGCTGGGAAAAGATGCCACCAGCCCCAAGTCACCCAGCTCATCTGTTGATGAGCTGTGAACTGTCCTAAGCCCTTCATGACATCAGTTCTCTGAACTGCCACAACCTTATCAGGTCTGGACTATTGCTGCTACCTCCATTTAACAGGGAAGGGGGCTGGGGATAAGAGAGAGGAAGCTGCTCTGTCCTAGAGGCAGGTCGGGCCAGGAATGCTGGGGTTGGGATCAGGGCTCTGGGGGACCTGAGCAGTTGTGATGTCGCACTTCCTTTGGCGACAAAGCCCCACATGTCACGATGTCAAGCCCCCTCCCCCGCCCCAACGCCCAGGCCGGGCTCCCAAACCCTCCTGAACTAGAGAGACCCAGGCTGGGCATGCCGAGAACGAGGCCTGAAATGGGGGTCTCGGGGACCCCACCCCCACCCATTTCCGGCGGAGCAGCGACCCGGAAATGAATGGATTGTCAGGGCCTGGAAGCCTAGATGGGGTCAGGGGTCGGAGAGAAGGCGCCGGGGAAGGGTCAGCAGGAAGCTCACAGCAGGGTCCCGAAGTTGAAGGTTATAGGGCAGAGCGAGGGGCGGGGCGGGGCCTGAGGGGGCCGGGCAGGGAGGTGAGGGGCTTCAGGGATTACTAGAGGTGGGTGGGCCCGCGGCGCCATTTTGTCGAACGGAGGGGGAGTACGGGCCCAGCAGCCTCTCTCACCATCTTCTGTTCCCTCCGTCGCTGCCTCAGCCACCGCCTCAGCAGCCGCCGCCGCCACCACAGCCGCCTTCTTAGCCGCCGCCGCACAGTAACTTCCAGCCACGGCACAGCCCACACTGATGGCGCCACCGCCCCCCGCTCATTGGCCGGCCCTCTAGCCCCGCCCCAGAATAGCGGCCTCTACGCGCTCCCATTGGCCAGACCCCGTTAAGTCACGCGTCCATTGGGCACCACACCCCCTCCCTTCGTGGTTAAGTTCGGTTGAGGAAGCAAAACCCCGCCCGGGAATTGGAAGCGAAGGCAGCAAAATCCGGAAGTGGGAGGAGGCCATGCCCTTGAAGCCTCTTGGGATTTGTAGTTCACAACTCCGGGAGGTTCCGCAGATTTCTTTTTCTAGTGTTTACTTCACTTTTTAATATGGTGTCTCAAGGAGTTTCCACAGCAGTCCCGGAAGAGAGGGACCTACCGTAACACCCCCAGCATCCTCTCCAGGGTCCTAACCTTAGGTTTCGGCATATCTAAACTGCTCTGCACTTGCTGCTTCCTATCTTTGAACTGACAGCTCAGATTCTCTTGTTCATATGCCCCCGTGGCTCCCCAGTCCCCCAAGGATCCAGTCCCATCCCCTTGGCCCCGAATTTTGAGACCCTCCGGCCTCTCTCATCCACCTTTTATCCTGACCCCTGGGTCTAATCCTTTCTTCCTTTGGGCCCTCCCAGGCCCTGCTACGTCGTTCAGGAAGACTTCTCTGACTACATTCTTCCCAAGTGCAAGCCAGGTGAAACTTCTTCCGGGCTCCCACAGCCCTTACGATCCTCCTCTCAGCCTTGACTCCGCTGTCTCCAAACTGCCTGGGTACAAATCAAGTGCTCCTCCCCTCGGCACCCAGTACATAGGAAGTACTCAGCAGGGGCGCCCGGGTGGCTCAGTCATTAAGCGTCTGCCTCCAGCTCAGGGGTCCTGGGATCGAGCCCCGCATCGGTCTCCCTGCTCTGCGGGAAGCCTGCTTCTCCCTCTCCCACTCCCCCTGCTTGTGTTCCCTCTCTCGCTGTGTCTCTCTCTGTCAAATAAATAAATAAAATCTTAAAAAAAAAAAAAGTACTCAGTAGTACTAGGTGAAAGCTACTGAGTATTATTATTCCAACAATGCAGCAAAGGAGAAATAAGCACCTCATTTCCTAGGAGCCAAATGAGCTTCAGAGGGCTAAGGCCTTGCTCAAGGTCACACAACTCATCCCCAAGGAGCAGGAGGATTCACACCCTAACTCCCCACAAGCCTTCCCAGACTTGTGAAAAATAATGACATATATAAGACAAATGGAAATTTGAACATTTATTAGACAATATTAAGGAACTGTTAACCATTTTTTAGGGGTGAAAAGTTTTGTGATTATGTTTTAAAGAGTCCTGTTCTTGGAGAGATGCATTCTGAAATACAGAAGAAATAACCCAATGCCTGAGATTTGCTCCCAAATAACACAGGAGGGGGCAGGTGGGTTGTGGGTAATTGGTGGTCAGAGCTGTGTACTGAGTACACAGGGTTCATTGTGGAGTATTGCCGTATGTTCGACATTCTTTCTAATTCAATAGCGTAGAAAGGGACTAGGCAAGGTCTGACTTCCTACTCCCACTCTCAGTCCAACCCCAGACATTCCCCCCGGGGGCCGACTCCACAATTTGAGGAGCGCTCATGTCTGAGTTGTCCCGGCTCCCCATAAAAACAACGGCAGGAGAGGTCCCAGGAGAGAGAAATGCTCTAATGGGGGGGGGGGGGGCCCTGCCGGCAGCTTCGCGCTCCTTAATGGCTCAGCGACTTGCGGCCTTTGTGCATGCGGCGAAGGATGACCTGGACGCCGGACGGTGTGCTCAGGCGCCGGATCCAGCCGTGTTTGTGCTTGCGTTTGATGTTGCTCGGCTGATACTCGTTTCCACGCGCCTTTCCCCGGGTCTGCTGTGTGGCGAGGAGTCCCCAGGAGTCGGGGAGCCCCAGCCAGGCGCGGGGCTGGAGCCACCTGCGGGGGGAAGAGAGATGGCGAGGAAGGTCAGAGGGGGTACTCTGTGACTTCGGCATGACGTCCCACCACTCAGCCCAGCTCCCCTATCCGTGCCGGGACGGAGCCTGGGTTCAAGGAGCGGCTCCATCAAGGCGCAAGGCGTTGGCAAGTCATATTGTCAGTAAACAGGTGACACCAGCCCCCGACACCGCCCTTATTTCCAAATTTGGGGAAGGGACCCCGTGAGGATTCACCTAACGCGACCCAACTGGCGACCTACGGATCCGATCACGAAAGCCATGTCCTGCCGCCGGTCGCGACGTCCCCACGCCCGCTATTCCAAAGCGAATAGGCTCTGCAGCTGCGCACGAAAACTTCTGGGAAATGTAGTTTCTCCTTCGGCCGGAGGCCGCGTGGCCTCCGGGTCCTCCTGGAGTGGTAGTTCTGCGCCTGCGTCCCATCCGCAGGAGCGTCCTTACCTGCAAGGGAGTGTAGTTCCTCATGTCGGCCAGCAGGTGGCAGGCGAACGGCACCTCTTTGGCATGCGCGTGCGTACAAGACGTTGTGTCCCGGGGTCCTCTGGGAGCTGTGGTTCCTTCTCTCGTCGACCTGCAGAGGGTGCCCGGAGGTGACCGTGTCGCAGCTGGTGGCAGCCTCAGGAAACGTCTGGTCGATCCTCCTTCCCCCAGCAGGAGGCAGGCAGATGGCACACAGCTGGCTGGCAGCTTTTCTCTGGGCCCAGCCAAGTCTCTGTTCCTTGGCGGGGAGCCCAGGAGACCTAAGTTGGAGTTGCCTGGATGTCCTTGGGGTGGTCCCTCCTCCTCTCGGGGATTCAGTTTCTCAATCTAAAACTCATGTGTTTCAAGCTTGCCCTTGGTGGTACCTCCATTCTGGCCCTAGAAAAAATTTTCTAATACTCAGATCTGAGCCCCTTCCCTTCTCTCTCAGCGTCTATGGTGCTCGTTTCCCCAGGGAAAATATTCAGCTCCTCTGGCAAGCATATGAAGCCCTCCATACACACACACACCCCCTCCAAAATTTCAGCCACACCCGTCTATGCCTGATGTTCTACTCATCTTCCCAAACCCCCCCCCCCTCACTTTTAAAATCCTTGGATATTTTCCTCTCCCCCAGCCCCATCCCTCCCTTTGGCCCAACCATGTCCCCATATGACTCTCCCCAGACTCTCCCAAAAGCCCAGGGGCTCCTCAAGGCCTAGGCTTGTGGCTGAGTCCCTGCAGGAACCCCAGAATCTCCCAGCTTGGAAGCCGGGGGGGTTGGGGGCGGGAGAAGGGGACTGTTTACTGCATGAATCAACTGAAGTCTCCCAGGAGCATCCTGAGTGGGCAAGAGTGGGAGGTGGGACCTAATTCAGCTCTGGCAGCAAATTCCAGGAGATGGGAGTGGGCAAGGAATGGTTAACCCCTTGTCCTCTGAAGCCCATCCTACCTGCACCATCACTTAGCAAACCAGTATGGTATTATATTACTAAACTAGTACAATAATAATGTCAATAATGTACTGAACACGTATCATTCTGGGTGTTTTTACCTGCATAGCATACTCATAGAGGATTAATTTCATAGAGAAATAAGTGGAGTCTCAGAGAAACGGCTTGCCCAAGGTCACATATCAACAAAGGGAAATGTAGTTTGAACCTTGGGATCTCTGATTCTAGCTGGGACCACAGAGTCACGGGTTAGATTGGCCGGCGGTTAAACTGGCCTGTCTGAAATTCCAATTCCCTAATTATTCATAGCTTCAAGTCGTCCGTTTAAAGGTTTAACGAATAACAATTTCCAGGACTTGATATCACACAGCCGTGGTTTTAAGTCCCACCTCTGCCCCGCAGTCCCCCAGCTTGCCTTGTGACTTTGTGCCCTTTATGAGCCTCAGTTTCCCTACCCGGAATTGGAAAGATCTGGGAGTCTTTAGAACAGAAAGGTCACAGAGGACCATGGGGGTCCCATTTGGAGGATACAAGGCTGTTAAGAGGCAGGGGCTAGAGGAGGGGATCCTATTCGTAGTAAGGGGCTCCGGCTGCTACCTCCCCGGAGCTCCGCAGACCCCAGTTTGGGACCCCTTCTTGGCCCTGGGCCAGGCCCAATCCCTCCCTCCTCCTCCGTAAGCCCCAGAAGGGGGTGGGGCTGCTGCTTCCTGAGCCCGCCTTCATCCCGGAGCTACCGCCTATGATTGGCAATCTAACTAGGCCAGGTCGTTTCATAGCTCTGATTGGTCTAGACGGCCGTCCGTCGGCATACGGCCCCTCCCCCCGGGGAGAGACTTAAAGGGCCGGCTCTCTCGGGGGCCGCGGGATGCCCCCGCGCTGACCGCCGTGGGCCCGAGCCCGCCCGCGTAGACGCGCCGGGCCGACCCCGTGCCACCATGTAAAACGGCGCTGGAGGCGGACGCTGGCTTCTCCGCCCGGGACCCCTCCGCCCTGCCCCGGGCTACAGGGCCCTCGATGAGGTGAGCGGGGAGTGGGCTCTGGGAGGGGGACATCGAGGTCCCCGGGGCTTCCACTTCGGAAGGGGGTGTGCACAAAGCCAGTGCTCGGGCTCTTAGGAAACCGCGGAGCCCCAATGGCTTCGACCCCGCCGCAGGGCTTACTAGCACCTGAGAGGCAGGGATCTGGCTCTCTGGGGAGGGGACCTGGCGTGGCGCATCTGCGTCCCCCTCTGCAATCCGGGGTTGGGATTCCACTGGAGTGGGGGGACGCGACCTGCTTCCCCTCTATCAGCAAGTACGGGCCATCGGAGGCCGTGCCTTCGGCATGTCTTATCCCCGCGGCGCCCAGGATGGGGACGGGGAAGGGGTTGGTCCCATCTCCAAGCCCTAGACAATGGGGGTGCGCTGCACGGGTATCCCCCTTGAGTTATGTAACTGCCTGTGGTTGCCATGGACACGGGGGGGGGGTGGCCCAGGGAGCAGGATAGAGGACCGGAGGTCCCCAGGGAGGGCTTTACCTTCTCCATCCTCATCTCCACCTTTGGGGATTGTGTGTCAGACCCCCAGAAGTCAGGGCACTGACGAGGGTACAGACTGGGCTTCAGCTTGCCCGTCTGTGATATAGACTCAGTCTGGGTCTTGCGGAGCTGGACAAGGCCTTCTGGAGCTCAGTCCCTAAACCCCTCTCCCAGGGCCTCACCTTTCAGGAGTCAGGTTCAGAGGCCTGGATGGGGGCTCGATGGAATCTGCACCTTCCTTTTTAGATGCCTTCTGAGGCAGTCAGAATGTGCCCATTTGGTGAAAGTAAGTTAAATGAGAATGTGTGCAGGAATGAATGGATGGATGAATGAATGAATGGGTTATGGAAGCCATAGCTGTTATAACCCTGAGCTGCGGGGGGGGGGGGGGGGGAGGGCTCATTTGCCACAATGTCCCCTCCTCCAAGAAGCAGCCCTGGACTATACCACCTTCCCTATGGACCCCTCTTGGGGTCAGCCATAGCCAGGTCCTTCTCTCTAGGATAGACTAGGCTAGCCAGGAGGGTAGCCGACCACCATGCGGGCACTGACCAGACAGACAGACAAAACATCTTGGTGCTTGGCTAGCTCTGGCCCTCCAAAAACTAGAGCCCAGAAGGGGCCCCCTAGTTCAGCTCACCTGACGCAGGTGCAGGGAGTGGGTGCTGTGGGGGTGGAGGGCTCATCGTTTAGATGGCCCCTGAGATGGTTGTGCCCCCTCTTGCAGGACACACCATGCTGACTGGGGTGACCGACGGGATCTTCTGCTGCCTGCTAGGCGCACCGCCCAACGCAGTGGGGCCGCTGGAGAGCGTCGAGTCCAGTGATGGCTACACCTTTGTGGAGGTCAAGCCTGGCCGTGTGCTGCGGGTGAAGCATGCTGGGCCTGCCCCAGCCCCCAACCCACCTCCACCACGGCCAGATACTGCCCAGGGGGACCAGTCTGGCTTGGTCCGCTGCCAGCGCCGAATTACCGTGTACCGCAACGGGCGGTTACTGGTGGAGAACCTGGGCCGGGCACCTCGAGCTGACCTCCTGCATGGGCAGAATGGCTCCGGGGAGCCGCCGGCCGCCCTAGAGGTGGAGCTGGCCGACCCAGCGGGCAGCGAGGGCCGCTCAGGCTCAGGCGGTGCTGGGAGTGGCAGCGGCGGGCGCCGGCGTCGAGCCCGGCGCCCCAAGCGCACCATCCACATTGACTGTGAGAAGCGCATCACAAGCTGCAAAGGTGCCCAGGCCGACGTGGTGCTCTTTTTCATCCACGGTGTTGGCGGCTCCCTGGCCATCTGGAAGGAGCAGCTGGACTTCTTTGTGCGCCTGGGCTATGAGGTGGTGGCACCCGATCTGGCCGGTCACGGGGCCAGCTCGGCACCCCAGGTGGCCGCAGCCTACACCTTCTATGCGCTGGCAGAGGACATGCGTGCCATCTTCAAGCGTTATGCCAAGAAGCGAAACGTGCTCATTGGGCATTCCTACGGGTGAGCCAATGCTGGGGTGGGGATAGGGGTGAGAGATGGGGGTAGCAGGGACTGGACACCCAATCGCCAAACGCTGACTTCTCTCCTTGAAAACTCTCATTAACGTCTGTAACAAGATAGGGATTCCCGCCATCACTGCTATCGTTATGTATTCTTTTATTTATTTTTTTAAAGATTTTATTTATTTTTTGACAGAGACAGACACACAGAGAGGGAACACAAGCAGGGGGAGTGGGAGAGGGAGAAGCAGGCTTCCTGCTGAGCAGGGAGCCCGATGCGCAGCTCGATCCCAGGACCCTGGGATCGTGACCCGAGCCAAAGGCAGACACTTAATGACTGAGCCACCCTGGTGCCCCTCATATTCTTTTAAAGCAGTATTTCTCAGTCCCAGCACTGCTGACGTTTTGGATTAGGTCATTCCTCTCTTTGAGGGGCTTTCATGTGCACTGTAGGATGTTTAGCAGCATCCCTAGCCTCTACCCACTGGTTGCCCCTGGCACAGTGGCCTAGTGATGGTCATGACAATCAAAAGATGTCTTAAAAAAAAAAAAAGTGTCTTCAAATATCGCCACAGGTTCCCTGGCAGTCTGAATCATCCTTGGCTGAGAACCAGTGTCTTTAAGTTCAAATATCAGTTGCTCTGGAGATCCCAAGGCCTCCAAGGAAGAGCTGATTAGAATCCTATAAAGTCTTTTTACAAGGGCCCAGGTTGCTGTAATTCACTCCCACTTAGAGGGGTGATACATAATACCATCTAGCATTTAGGTGAGTGCCCACTGCATTGAAGACTGGGCCTGGGTGCCTGATCACTGCCAAGTGGTACCACTCTCTTTTACCCAGGAGGAAAGGCAGGATCTGACCAGCCTAGTTTGAGAACCACTGTTTTAGCGGTGTGGCCCATGCAATTAGACAAGAGAAAGAAACGTCACATATGTTTCGGAAAGAAAGGAAGCCAGGCTGGGAAGTAACATGGCTCCTATTTGTTTATATAACACCCCCAAAAGGGGATGCTTATGCTAAATGTTTCCTTCAATTAAATGAGCACCCATCTGTGGTAGTTCCTGTGACCTCATAGCAATGCTATAAGGACAGCCCAGTTACTATTCCACAGATGTGGAGATGGAAGTTCAGAGAGGTTAGGCCATCTGCCCAAAGGCACACACGGAGTCACTGGTACAGTTAAGTCCAACTGACTCTTGCTTGTATCCTGTTCCTCTTTACAGCTAGGGTTGGCAAATTTTTTCTTAATGGGCCAGATAGTAAATATCTTACGTTTCTAGGACATATGGTCGTCTCTGCTGGAGCTTTACAACTCTACTGTCATAGCAAAAAGCCCCCATAATTGTAAACAAATGGGCGTGGCTGTATTCCAATAAAACTTTATTTACTAAATAACTTACACATTTACAAAATGGTAAACTCAGTTTACAAAAACAAATGGCTAGCCCACAGGCCATCGTTTGCCAAACAAACCCGGCTTTAGAGAGAATGAGGAGCTGGACTGTGGGGGCTCTTCAGGCTGCACCTTGCTACCCTGCATAAGGCAGGCTGATGTGCCATGCCCAGAGGCTGGAGAAAGAGGATCCTTACAGGGAAAGGATGCACAGGAAACAGGGACCTGTTTCTCTGGGAAACCAAAGAGTAGCAGTCTAACTGGATTGCTTTCTTAACACTTGGCAATAAGTAATTCTTACCCGTTTGGGGGTCATGGCAGCTTTGAGGATCTGATGAAAGCTCTGGATTTGGATCTTCTCTCCAAAAAGAAGGGGGAAAAATCACTGTTAACACACACATAGTCCTCTAGTTTGGGGGCCCTCAAGATGCCCCCCCATCCCTCACTCCCATCCAGTGCCCGTGGGCCCCAGGGGAAGGATGTTGGCCTTCAAGGACCTGTCTCTGGGTGAGGGGAGGGCATTAACTCCCTCACTGCCTGGATCCTGCTGACCACCCCCCTTCAACCCTCCCCGCCACCCACCTACCCACTGGTAGTGTCTCCTTCTGCACGTTCCTGGCACATGAGTACCCAGACCTGGTGCACAAGGTGATCATGATCAACGGCGGGGGCCCCACAGCACTGGAACCCAGCTTCTGTTCCATCTTCAACATGCCCACGTGCGTCCTGCACTGCTTGTCACCCTGCCTGGCTTGGAGCTTTCTCAAGTGAGTCACCCCGGCCCTGGCGGACCCTGGGCATCTCCCTGAGTTGGGTGGGAGGGGAGGCCGTGTTGCTGCTGGGACGGGCATTGGAGGCGCCCCTGGTAGCCGGGCAGGCACGAGGCCTCCAGGAGTGCGTCCCCACTACCAGGGCTGGCTTCGCCCGCCAAGGAGCCAAAGAGAAGCAGCTACTGAAGGAGGGCAATGCATTCAACGTGTCATCCTTTGTCCTGCGAGCCATGATGAGTGGCCAGTACTGGCCTGAAGGTGACGAGGTCTACCATGCTGAGCTCACTGTGCCCGTCCTGCTCGTTCACGGCATGCACGACAAGTTTGTGCCGGTGGAGGAAGACCAGCGCATGGCCGAGGTAGGGCCTTGGCACCTGAGCCCCGCCCCCCCCATTCCCTGCTCCCGCGCTCCAGGGGGATTCTGCCTTGTGCTCCCAGGGAAGGGAGAGCTTAGATTGAGAGTGCAGTCCAGAACGTGGGGCTGCCCTGGACAGGTGTCAGGATTGGGTGCTTTCCCCACTGCACATAAAAGGTGCTCTGCAGAGCTGGGATTTGTATAAGTGACCAGGGATGCAATACGCAATTCTGGGAGAGGGTGGGCCAGAGGATCTTTAGATCAGACACTACCGAGAAAGGGTCTTGGGATCCTCAGCACTCGGAATAGCTCAGGACCAGTAGTTCTTAACCAGCAAGGATTCTGAGCCCCGGGGGGACATTGGAAATGTCTGCAGACTTTTTTGGTTGTCATGTATGGGGAGGAGGGGCTTCTGATATCTGGTGGGTGGAGGCAGGGATGCTGCTCAGCATCCTGTAATGAACAGAATGATTCTATGGCAAAGAATATTCCCACCCCAGGTGTCAGTAATGCCAAGGTTGGGAAGCCTGGCATGAGAGACCTTGTCTTGGCATGAGAGACCTTGTCTTTCTATCTCCGTGATTCTCACCCAGCTGTGAATTTGATCCCTAGGGATATTTGGCAATGTCTGGAGACATAATAAGTTGTCACACTGTGGGGTGGGGGGAGTGGGTCACTGCTACTGGCATCTGGTGGGTCAAGGCCAGGGATGCTGCTCAACATCCTGCGGTACACGGGACAGCCCCCACCACAGAGAATGATCCTGCCCTATATGTCAGTAGTGCTGGGGTTAAGAAATCCTGCTCTGGACGTATTGTAGCCACGTCATAAATGTTGAATGAATATTGAGTTGAGCTCCATTGGGGCAACAGGCTATCCTCCAGCGCCCCCTTGGGTGGAAGTAGAGGGATGAAGGGTAGACCACAGGAGGGACTTCCTAAGGCTGCAGGCCTGGTGTGGATGGGCTTGGGTGTCCCAGGGCAGCCTGCCTTTGCCACGCTGAGCCTGTTCCCCCCCTCCTCCGCAGATCCTGCTGCTGGCTTTCCTGAAGCTCATTGATGAAGGCAGCCACATGGTGATGCTGGAGTGTCCGGAGACGGTCAACACGCTGCTCCACGAATTCCTGCTCTGGGAGCCCGAGCCCTCGCCCAAGGCCCTGCCCGAGCCCCTGCCCGCGCCCCCAGAAGAGAAGAAGTAGCCGCTGGGCCGGCCGGGCATCGCTTGGTAAGCCGAGGAACAGCAGGAGGAAGCCAGGAGCCGCCCCTCGTCCCCAGCGCGGACCACCTGGGCGGGCCGTTCGCTCTAGTGGGCGGAGTCAGGTCAGGGAGACGCCCCCAGGCCGCCTGGGTAGGGCCTGGCATTCTCGGGAGCCAAGTGGATACACCGCTCTCCGCTTCCATCCTGCCGGACCCATCGGTGTTTTGGGGCCGGAGCCGGAACCCCCGTGGAGGATGACCTTGTACAGAAGCCCCTGCCCCTCAACGCCACGGCCGAGGCAGGCCCCCCACCCCGCTCTCTGTCTTCCGTGTCAGCCGTGCTTGATCCTGGGACCCTCCGGGGGCCCCGCCTCATTGCCCGAGACCCTCCCCACCCCCATTTCTTGGCGCTGGGAGCTATTGTTGCCCAAGTGGGGGGGGGGGAGGGGGAGGGGGGCTGGCGCCACCGAACCTGCACATCTCAACTTGTAACTCAATAAAAAGAAGTGACAATCTGAGTCTCCGGACCTGTGCTGGGTGACGGCAGGGCAGGGTCGTCCTGAGCCTCAGTTTCCCAGTGTGCAGACTGGGCGGATGCGGGCGCCAACCCCTCAGGGCTGACTTGCGGAGAAGTGAGGGCGTTGGTCTTCCAGGCTTGCTTCCCGAGTTCTCCCTCCCTCCCTCAGAATGCAGGGGCTGCTTGGGCAGTATTCCCAGAGCAGAGGCAGATGGTGAGCTCCGGGTCCCTGGAAGGCAGGAAGCCGTCCAACTGAGGTTCATACAGGGGTTAAGGGGAGGATCAGTAGATGTTGCATGGGTCGGAGCTGCCATAATTGAGTGCCGCCTGTATACAAAGCCCTGTGCCAAGTGCCTGATGCCGTCGGCTCATTGAATCCCTTTTATCCCATGCCACTCAGTGAGTCGGTACCTCTTACTATCCCATTGTATCTTTCAACCTGGTTTAAGGTCGGTACCTCTTACTATCCCATTGTATCTTTCAACCTGGTTTAAGGTCACTTTTGCCATGAAGATAGTTTTTGTTTGTTTGTTTTGAAGCAGACGAATCTGCCTTTCTTGTCTGGCATAAGGATCTCCTGACCTACGGCCATGCTCTTACTCCTCTATATTTTCTAATGTATGTATCTCAAGGTACACCTCTGGCTTGTGTGAACGGTGAGGGGAGAGCACTGTTCCTTTAGTTACTGCATCTTTGGTCCTTTCCCCCACTGGTTTGTAAGCCCACGTTTAGTTTAGACCAGAGTTCTCATGGGGGCACTGTTTTCCACTAGTAAATTTTTTTAAAAAGTATTTATTTATTTGAGCGCACACCCGCATGAGTGGGGAGGCAGAGGGAGAGGGAGAAGCAGGCTCCCCGGTGAGCAGGGAGCCTGACGCAGGACTTGATCCCAGGACCCTGAGATCATGACCCTAGCCAAAGGTAGACGCTTCGCCGATTGAGCCACCCAGGCACCCTCCATTAGCAAATTCTGGAGACATTTTTAATTGCGGCAACTGGGGGTGGGAGGAAGTGGGTGGAGCCCACTGGACAGGACTGCCCCTACCGCAAAGAATAATTCGGCCTCAAATGTCAGTAGGGCCCACATTGGGAAATCCTGTTAGACAAATCTCATCTCTTTTGAGTCTTTTTTTGAGGGGGGGGGGCGTGTCTCTGGATTCTTTCCCAGTGACTTCTTTGTGAATTCCTGGGCATGTGGCACACTTTTAATTGCTATCACTTTATCAAGAGACGGTGTCTGGGAGGCCTCCTGGTCTTATATATGAGGAAAGGGAAGCTCAGAGAAGTTTCCTGAGTTTGGTCAAAATGGTAGAACCCAGGGGCGCCTGGGTGGATCTGTCGGTTAAGCGTCAGACTCTTCATTTCGGCTCAGGTCATGATCTCAGGGAGGTGGGATCAGGCCCCATGGGGGGGCTCCCGCTCAAGGCAGAGTCCGCTTGAGATTCTCTCCCTCTGTCCCTCCCCCAGCTAACGCATGCTGTCTCTCTCTAAATAAATAAAATCTTTAAAAATAAATAAATAAAATGGTAGAGCCCAGACCCACTCCAAAGGCCTGGCCCCTGATTACCATACTAGCCATTCTCCAAGAGTAGCCAGGGGCTCAACCTGCAGGAATTGAGGCAGGTGGGACGGGCCGGGGTTACATCCCGCCCCCTGCAGGACGTGGTTCGCTGAGCCGCGATGATGGGCAGATGGCCAACCCAATGAGGCGGCGGATCCTCCCAAATCTCTAAATACACTAAATGCTTTGAAGAAGCAACTCCCAGAAAATAAAATGATCCCGTCAACACCTCACCAGGATGGCAGCTTGGCATTTACTAAAGCTCTTAACACGTGTGAAGTCTGAAATTGCATAGCATCACCAAGGAATGGCGGTTATTTATTGCATCTTCTAGCGAAAGAAACAGCCTCAGAGAAGCAATGGAGACCCGAGTTGCACAGCTACCCTGAGGAGGGCTGGTCGCTCACCCAGACCCCGGTCGACCTCCCAGGCTCTGTCCACGTCACCACACACAGTCGGCCCCTGGACAGCATCACGGCCTCTCCTTTCCCCAAGAGATTTTCCACCTGCTGGGCTCCTCTGAGTCACACACTGTTATTTCCTGCCTTTGTTTACTCCGGTCTCCACCATGACCCCCTGAGGTAGGACTTGTCACTGTCCCCACTGTACAACTAAGGAAACTGAGCCTCAGGAAGACAAGTTCTTGGTCCGAGGTCCCACAGCTGGGAAGCAGAGAAATCCGGCCCTTGAGTTTGGCCGCTTCCCCCAGCCCATACTACACGTGAGTCCCCTGTGTCTGGGACATAAAAGCGGATTACACAGACAGGACCAAACTGCCAAAGCACTAGCATATTCTGAAGCACTGGAATGTTCCAAAGATCCTCTGGTTCCCTACTTGCTCTCCCATGACGGGAAGCTCCAGAAGCTCCATCTGTAACAAAGTCTTCCCTCAGCTTGAGGGGAAGATACACCCTCCTGCCCGCCGCCCCCTCACCCCTGGCAGCCTTCTGGAGATGGGTGGCTGGCATCAGCATGGGGCAGCTGCAACATTCAAACACCCTGATCTCTACCTAGGCTGGATGGCAGCTCCCCAGTACTCAGCCACGCGCCTGGATGTCCTGGGGCCGCAGCTCTCGCTCACCCTCAGCCAAGAAGACAAGGAGGGCGCGGTGCAGCAGATGCACCCCCAAGCGGCGGCGCCGGGTGGCTGACCAGCCCGCCACGACTCCATAGCAGTGTCCTTGTTTCTGGTTGGTCAGCGTCTGGATCCCTGGAGAGATGAGGGGTCAGGCATCCTTGGAAACCCTTGGCAGATGTGACAGGGAACCCACTGCATATTGCTCTTAAGGAGGGACAAACCAATAGAGCAAAATATATACACTTGCAGGTACATAGTTGGTGCTCAATAATTGCTCATTGCATGAATGAATGAACAACTCTGAGAGGAAAGGGGTGAGGTAATCAGTAGATCAAGGGTCCTTCATGTGACCCCACCCCCACCCCACAAGCCAGGCACCTACCTAGAGCATCCACAAGACACGCCTCTCGAGTATAAGCCTCCACAGCAACCACGTGTTGGAAGCAATGCAGGGAGACCACGCCACGACCACTGGCCCAAATGTCCAAGATCTGGTGCACTTTGGGGCAGGCCTAGGGGACCAGGGTGGGGTCAGGGGTCTGCCCTCCAATCCCCTCCTCCCTTCACCTCCCCATGGCCAAGTTGCCCCTGCCATGACCCTGATCCTTAGCCCCACCTGCTTTCCTGGCTGCCGACGGAGCCTGAGGGCCTCCCAGAGGTGGACATCCGGCCGGGCCCGTGTCCCTTTCCCCACATAGAAGATGGCACGGACAAAGGTCCGAAGGCGTTCAGCGGGGGTCAGTGAGAAGGCTCGAGCTGGCAGGTCCTGAGTCTCCCTGGATGAGGGGAGTAGCTCAGAGAGGAAGAAGTGATGACAGTTGCCCCGGAGACAGTTTCTAAGTTCACAGAGCAACCCGAATCCATGGCCAGTGAGCCCCATTTTCTAAGGCAGAGAGTGGTAGATGCTCCCTAGGGACACTCAGCAGCTTGAACTTGGTCTAACCAACCTTTTAAAGAAGCTGATGCCCAGACACGGCCAGTCCCCCTTATAAAGATACAAAGCAAATAAGAACCAATCCCAGGATTTTCCAGCTCCCACCTCTGAGTCATCCCTGCCCCAAGTACCTGGGGTCCAACAGTAGATACGTGAAACTGGATTTCACGACCCCCTCCCGCCACCTTCTCTTGGGATCTGGCCGCTCAAACTGCTGGGCAAGCACATCCTCATCTGCCTGGGCATCTGGGATACAGCCTGTCCGCAGGGCTTCGGCGAGCTCTGGGCTGTGCCCTGAAAAGTCTGAGTCCCGGGTGGGGGGGGTGGGGGAGGACTGAGTCAAGGCAGAAGAAGGGGCTGTTCCCAGAGACAAAGAATAAAATAGGCAGGACTGAGAGACAGGGGTCTCCAGGAATTCCTGGAGGCTCTTTGGACTCTGGATGCCCCTTACAGACTAACCAGGAGCACCATGGGCTTCTTCCAGCCGTCGGAGGTGGTATGGCCGAGGGAAGGGTGTGATGGGGCCAGGACTCTCGCCAAGTACTCGGAGCCCTCGCAGCAAATCCAGGTCAGACATGGCAGGGACCGGAGGGCACCAGCAAGAGGGGACAGGGTCCCTGCCACCTGTGGAGCTCTCCTCGTCCTCCGTCAGCCAGAGGGCAGCCACATCACTGTCGAGGGACACCTCTTCGTCTTTTAGGAAGGGGGAGTCGGGGAGTCCAGGTGGTGGTTCCCAAGGGGGACTTGGGGCAGGGCTCCCACCAGGGAGGGATATGGCGGAGGGGGAGGCATCTGGAGAGGTCAGAGTCAGGGCCTGCAGACGGGTATTTAGTTCTGCCTCCCTGTCTGCCCTGGCAGCTCGATGCACCAGCTGTGGGGTACCTGGAGACCTTGGCATCCTCTGGGAAGGTCGAATACCAGGCAGGAGTCCCTGCTTGGTCTGGGGTAATGGCCCAGCCCAGGAGGAGGTATGCGGAGCTGGATCTTCAGTTCCAGAAACTTCAATCGCAGTGACAAAGGAGGTATCTGAGCAGTAGTCCCATAGTCCTGGGGGGGACTCCAAGCCGCTATCCTTGTCAGCAATCTCAGGGTGGGCAAGGAGGCTGGGGGTTCTGGGGCTGACCTCCAGGCCCATGTCCCTGCCATCACGTCTGCCCAGTGCTGTGGAGCCCGGGGTCACATTGGGAGGTCCAGAGGGGCTGGTGTCCAGCCCCTTTCTCCAGGGGTCTGGGCCTGAAGTAAGGGATGAGAATGAGGGTGAGAGAGGAGGGGTGAAGAGAGCCAGAGACAGAGATGGGGGTTGGATCAGACAGAAAGAGGCAGGGAAAGAGTCGGAGGTAGACAGCTTTCCGCAGACGGTACCCGTGAGCCAGAGCCAGAGAGGGGACATCAGAGGGAGGTGCAAATCTAGATCAGAGGTTAGGCCCCCGAGGACGCGTAGGCCCCACTCACCGTCAGCCTCGGGCTCAGGCTCAGGCTCCTGGCTCTCTGCCCGGGTCCGGGTCGAGGTCTTGGTCCGAGTCTGGAACTCCCGAAGGACGCGCGCGCAATCCTGGGCCCCCTGGTGCTCTGCCAGGTCCAGCGGCCGCAGTCCGTCCTGCGGTGGCGCGGTCAGCAGGGGGCACCCGAGGCCCTCTTCCCTCCCTTCTTCCCTCCGGGTTCGCCCTGCCACAGGCGCTGGGCTCCCACCTGGTCTCGCAGTGCGGGGTCCGCTCTGTGGCCCAGCAGTAGCTCCAGGCCACGGCGACAGCCCCAGGCGGCAGCCACGTGCAGCGGCGTCAGGGCCTCGACCGAACTGGGGCAGGAGCGGAGGAGGGCTCAGCGGAAGAGGGAATGTGATCTCTGCCTCCGCACCCCGGAACCTTGGCTCTCGGGCTCCTATCGCCACCCCCCAGCCTGAGACACCATCCTTGGATCCTAGACACTGCGCCCTCTGCCAGACTCAAGCCTCTTCTCTCTGAGCCTAGAGCTCCCACCGCCAGATCTGAACCTTTGATCCCTACTTGGCCCCGGCGCAACCTCACATCCACCCTCCGTCTGGGACCCTAGCTCCCGCCCTTGGATCCTCAGGAACCGCCCCGAGATCCCCAAGCCCCACCTTTGGGCACCGAGTCTCCGCCCCTGAGCTGTGGGATGCTCTCTCCCAGACTCCCAGTTCTCGCCCTCGGACTCGGGAGACCCCTCCCCTGCGCGGCTCACCCCGCCCCGGGGCCAGGCCTCGCCTCACCGAGAGTTGGCGTCCCCGCCTCGGCGCTGCAGGGCTTCGAGACAGCGCAGACCGCGCGAGTGCCGGGCTCCCGCCGCCAGGTGCATGGCTGCCGCGCCATCCGCCAGCAGCAGGTTGGGGTCGGCGCCGCGGCTCAGCAGTTCCTCCACCGCCCTACGGACTGGAAGGTCAGAGTGGACCACGACCCCCGCCCCGCCCCCGGCCCGGTCCCCGCCCTCACCGCGGCTCCTCTTCCCGCAACGCTGCCCGAAGCCGCTGCGCCAGGTCGGCCGCCGCGTCCATGCCGGGGCTGTAGCGGAGCCCCGCGGCCCTGCCCGCCGAGTTCCAACTTCCCGCCGCGCCCGTGTGCGCACGCGCCGCCCCACCCCCCGCCTCGGGCCTCCGCGGGCCGGCGCCGCGCAGTGTCCCCCACCAAGCTGACCTGCGCCGCACCGGCGTCCACATCGGGGCGCGGGAGCTCTAGCGCCTGCGGGGGCCCGTGACACCGAGTGGCGCTCAGGCAGGGCCTGGGGCTGCCGATAAGGACCTGGGCGGGTGGAGGCCGCCGAGTGTGCCATTATCTCGTCTCAAAAGCGGGGAAAAGCGAACTCACCCTATTAGAGGGGTGGAGCTGCTTCCCGGGACCGGGGGTGCCCACAGGGCATTACGGCTCCCGGAACGTTTTGCCCAGGGGGCCTCCGTGGACGCGCACAGGCTCGATACTGTGTAAGGCTTCAACTAACAGCTCCCGCCGCCCTCTCTGGGTCGCCCGTTTTCACTCCCGGGGAAACGGGAGAGGCCACTACTTTGGAGCTCTGGGCTGCTGAGGGCCTTAATTTTCCCATCTGCAAAATGGGAGAATAATCTCTTCCAGGCTGGTGTGAAATGGCACGAGTTTCACCACAAGGGCCTGGCACATAAGTGTCCAATAAATGCTCAGAGATAGGAAAAGCTGTTGCTCAATAAAGCTGTTTCCGGGGTGCCCGGGTGGCTCAGTTGGTTGGGTGTCTGCCTTCAGCTCAGGTCATCATCTCAGGGTCCTGGGATGGAGTCCTGCATGGGGCTCCCTGCTCAGCAGGAAGTCTGCTTCTCCCTCTGCACCGCCCCCCATGCGCTCACACATGCTCTCTCAAAAATAAATACAAAATCTTTTTTTAAAAAAAGAAGCTGTTTCTGTTTTGTAAGAATCTAGTTGCTCAACTTTTTTTCACAATCACTCATTATCCAGGAAGGTAGTTGAATGGTAGACCTGTTGTATCTGTCTTTGGTCTCCCTTCCTCTGGGGAAAACTCATACTATTTCCTGAAAGAGCTGTAATCCCTTCCCAGAGGAAAGGCTTGATCAAGTCCTGGCGGATCAGAGCATCCCACAATTCTGGCCCACGACTGGCCCAATGTAAGGTTACCTGACCCAGGCAAGGCCAGTCCTATGGAGTTCGGGGGGCCCTCTCTTCACCTGGGCTGTAGTTTGAGCAGTGATCACAGCCCTTTCCGTGGTTTGGGAGAAAAGCAGGGCACACTGAACACCGATCATGCAAGATATTTCAGCCCACCTCAATGGCATTATTGTCTGAACAACTGAATACAGCCGAGCCTGAAGCTGCACTTTGCTTTTTACCCACAAGAACCAAATCATTCCCCTTTCTGTTCAGCCGGTAGGTTTTCTGTCACTTGCAACCAAAAAGATCCCAATTAACACACAGTAACTGTTGTGGACCTGGGTTAGGGATTCACAGATTTTTATTCTGATGACAAAAAGCGCACAGGGAAGAACAAAACTACAGTCGACAAACCAGTAGCGCGAGGCAGGCTGGAAAACATAGGGAATGGGTGCCCAGAGTCCCCAGGAGCCTCCTGGAACCCTGCCACAGAGCCCAGTTTAAGAACCATTCTCTAAGCCAAGGGCTTCACTGCACGAGAAGGCGGAGACGCACAGGGATGTTTCAGACAGTGGCTTCGACCTCAGTGGCTTCATCCTCCTCCTCCAGCAGGCTGTAGGAAGCATGACTCTGGCAGGGCCGCTGCAGTGGGTGAGCCAGCAGCTTGGCCATACAGTTGTGCAGCTCAAGGGCTGGCCCAGCCAGCGCCACCTCATACTTGTAGCTGGTACCCTTGGTATCCAGGCTGCCCATGAAGGCAAACATGTCCTGTGGGGCCGGGGAGGGGCCGTTCAGGTAGAGGTTCCCCGATGGACCCTCTCTGCCCCTGGAGGGCTTCCCAGAGGAGGGGGTATCAGGGATGGGTTCTGAAGGATGAAGAGGAGTTTGCCAGAAAAGAAACATTCCCACATTCAGCAAATATTCCCCCACCACCCACCCAGTGGTAGGGACCCCAAGAAATCTCAGTCCTGGAGCCCCTAGTTTGGAGAGACACAGTTAGATGCAGACTACCCCCCAGGCCCCACGCTAATCATCCCTGAGGAGCAGAGCCTTTAGGTTTGGGTGCTGAAGTATGAGTAGGAGCTGGTCTCAACTCCCCCTGTTCACAGTCGGGTAAACTGAGACTCAGAGGTAAGTGGCCTAATCAAGGTTCTATAGCTCGGTCTGGGCTGGGATATGAAAGACCAGTAGAGTCTGGGGAGGCAGGAGGGAAGGGCGTGCCAAGCAGAGGGCACCGTGAGAGCAAAGGCAGAGAGACGCCCTCGCTAGCTCACAGCAGACACGCAGGAATGGCTGCTGAATGGCCTAAGGACTATGATCCAGCAGGGCCAGGGCTCCAGGGCTGCAAAACGGAGGTGGGTTCCGAGATACCCCACCTACACCCATCTGCCACTCGCACACACAGCAGCCTCTCACCTTCCAGCTCATTTCCTCTTCCTTCTCGTCAGCGCCATTGTGGATGTAAACAACATCAAAGAAGAAGTATGGGCACTGGAACATTTTCTGCAGGGGAAGAACACCGGCCTTTGGGGCTTGAGTCACCCCATGCCCCCATGACCATAATTCCCCAGCTTTTGCCTTGGACTCTGGGAACTGCCCATAGACACCCCAGCTCTTGTGATCAGGAAGTCCCTCCTGGTGTCTAACCACCATTCTGCTGGCTGCAGATATCCCTCCCTTTCCCCAGTCTCACTCACCTTCATGGGCTCCGTCAGGGAGAACTGGGGCTGGCAGGGCGGACGGCTATAGACAAGGATGGTGCGGACCACGTACGGGGGTGGAATTGTCTGCACATTCTCGGTGACTGGCAGCTCAGTCTTCTGCTGGCTGCGTAGTGAATGGTGGGGGACAGGTCAGAGCACACTCTGGGGATCCACCCCTCTTGTCACCCTCGGAGAGCCCGGGACTTCACTGCACATGCAAAGCCCACAAGACTACTGCCTCTGAGCCTCCCCATATGCTGTTCCCTCTGCCCAGAGTGCCGCCCCAGCCTCACCCTTCTGCCTGACCTCTCCTGCTGGATCGGGGAGACTCCGCTGACCCCAAAGCTGGAGCCCGCTCTGACCACCCTCACCATCCTGAACATCCCCCATCATTGACCTGAGTTGGACCTGTCCCACCAGGCCAGAAGAGTCTAAGGTAGGAACCTGATCTTATCAGCTAAGTAAGCAACCACGTCCCCAACTGGCCACGGCTGGACCTCACATTGGCAGAGAGCACTGGGCAGACAGAGGGCTAATGTCTTTAGTACGTGAAAAGCAAATCTGATCATCAATAAGAAAAAAGCCGACATCTCCCTATAAACATAGGCAAAGGGGACAAACGGACAAATCACTGTAGGAAGACTGAATGGCTTACAAATGAATGAAAAAAGGCTCAAAGAAGAGCTCAGTGACAGTTAACAGGTAGCCTCTACCAGACAGGCAGAACCTTCGGCAGCATGAACAACTCTGGTGTCGGGAGGTACACAGGGTTGGTTTCCTAGAAAAGTGCTCTGGCAGACTCTAGCAGATTAAAAACACACACCCCTTTGGCCCAGCATGTCTTCCACTGGGAATTTATAGGATGGGTTCACTTGCAAAATTTGCCAGGACCGCTGTACCAGGTTAATCACAACAGAAAAGGCAAAACAGAATCCATGTCCACTATTAGGAGGCAGGTAAAAACGGGGGTTGGACTACTAGTGCTCATAAGCTAAGAATGGTGTTTACATTTTCAAAATGGTTGGAGAAAGAAAATCAAAAGAACATCTTGTGACATGTGCAAAGGATAGTAAATTCAAATTTCCGTGTTCATCGAGAACGTTTTACTGGGACCCAGCCCCGTGCACAGGTGTGGTTTGTGACTGCCTTCAGGTTACCTGGGCAGGATCCAGTCATCAAGACAGAGACCACATGGCCTACAAAGCTGAACATATTTACTGCCCGGCCCTTTACAGAGAAAGTGTGCTGCCCCGTGGGTTAAAACAACGGAGTGGGGGACCTCAGGGCGGTCACAGGACTGACGTGGAAGGCGAGACGCGGGGAAGGCGGTACTTACATGAGGCTGAAGAGACCTTCTAGATCTGGCAGAGATGCTAAGGAGAACGCTGGGGGCAGAGCACGGGCAGGAAGCGGCGGGTGGCTTCCCGCATCCTGACGCCAGGAGAGCCCAGGCCCCCTCATACCGGGTGCCAGGTACCACCGCGCAGGAGACGTGCTGTGCGACCCTGGTCCAGTCGCTTGCCCTGTCTGAGCCTGTTTTCCCTCAGCATAGATCACAAAACAGGGGGCCAGCACTGGATGCCCTGAAAACCCTTGGTGGCTCAAAACTCCCCTTTCCCTCACGCCCAGGGCAGCCGTCCTCACAAGGCAAGAGCCATGGGTGTCCCCGTCCCCTACCCCCCGACACTCAGCATTGTTTCGTAACTCATGAGGATCATTTTCTAAGTTTTGGGCTGCACATGAGCCTTTTGTGTTCAAGTTAGCATGAAATGTGATGTGCCCAGGCTGCAGGGGCTATAGTAATGACTGTGACTCCTCAGTCCCATATCCCATATTGAGCACCAACTGTATGCTTGGCCCTGCAAAGAATGCTCCCCATGCGTGTGGTTTTGACATCTAGAGTCCAAATCAGCTGGTTTTGTTTCTGTACCGTGTCCAGCCCCCTCCACAGGGCAGCCCTGCCTGTAAGGATACTGAAGGTGGAGCAGGAAGCCGTCTCCAGGTCGTAGAGGCAGCTGCAGAGTTCGCGGGGATCGGAGGTCAGGCCGGACAGCTGCGGGAAAGCACAGACCTCAGCAAGGTGCCTCCCCGCCCCGAGGGAACCCCTCGGCAGCCCAGCCCTGCCCCAGCCTCACCCAGGCGATGTCATCGTTCATCACCACCAGCGCGAACTCGTGGCTCTTGTCGATCTTGTGTTTTGTCCGCACAAACATCTCAATCATCTTCTGGGAGACGTTGAGGGCGTTGGTTTTGGAGCTGGGGAGGGACAGAGAGTGAGGGGGGGGCGGTTAAGGCGGGGCCTCCCGGCCTGGAGGGTGTCTCCTCACCGGCCAATCCTGGGGAGCCCTCCACCAGCCTCAGGATTAGGCACTGGAGGCCCAGGTCAGGTCATGCAGTGGGGAGATGGAAGAGCCCAGCCACCCCTCTGTAGCTTTTGCCCTCTCCGAATGGGGTTCCTCTGACCAGCCTGGGTCTCACAACTGATCCCCATGAGGTCTCCCCCAGGCCTTCACTCAGCCACAGATGGCTAGGGATGGCAGCCAGGGGAAGGCGGGCTTGTCCTCAGCATCCCCCAGAGCCCCTTGGACCCTATCCAGTCCCGGTCACCAACCCCACAGGGACCCAGGTGCTCAGGGCAGAGGCTTCGGGGACAGCTAGGCCTGGGTCTGAGTCCTGACTCCGCCTATTTGCTGTGAGGCCTTGGGCAAGTCACTTCACCTGGCAGAGTTTCTGAGTCATTGCTGTGCCAGGGCTTGGAACAGAGCCCTGGTGGGTCACAGCTTTTTTAGGGTCGGTTGCCATTGCCACTCTGACAGCGCCAGGCCCCAGGCCAGGCCAAGCTGCTGTGAGTCTCAGAGACAAAGAGCCCTGAGTTTTTTGAGCTGCCTCCCCAAACCCCCCCAGCCCGCCCCAAGCCGTGGCTGCATATTCAAGCCCCCAAATGTTCCTCTCACCCATTGAATGACTCCAGCTTTGACAGGGACATTTCCTCTGACAGGTCCAGGCAGATGATCTGCAAGAAGGTTCGAGGGAGGTGAGGGCCCTGCACCTGGCAGCGCCTAGCCAAGTGAACACTAACACTGGCCCCCACTGCACTCTAGGGGTCCTCTCCAAGCTGCTCTGTCTGAAAGGGTGGTATCAGGACCCCCAATTCCCAGCCAAGCAACCTACTTTGGAAGACAGCGGTTCAGGGAAAAGAGCACTAGATTGGGAGTCCAGGTTTATAAGTGAATAGAGGAGCCAGAGAAAGTCTGACACAGAAACAGGAAAACAAAGGTAGAATGGGTTGAATTGTGCCCCGGCCCCCACAGATATGCCCACTGGGAACCTCAGAATGTGACTTTTTTGGGAATTAGGGTATTTGCTGATGGAATTAAGAGAAAGATCTTGAGATAAGATAAAGATCCTGATCAGGGACACCTGGGTGGCTCAGTTGACAGGAGCATCCGACTCTTGATTTCAGCTCAGGTCATGATCTCAGGGTATGAGATCCAGCCCTCCATCGGGCTCCCCACTCAGCAGGGAGTCTGCTTGATACTCTCTCCCTTTCCCTCTACCCCTCCCCAACCCCACCCCCCACTCTCTTTCTCTCTCAAATAAATAAACCTTTAAAAAAAAATCCTGATTCAATGACTTATTGTGTCCTTATAAGAGAAAGAAGATTCAGAGACACAGATGGGAAGGCCATGTGAAGACAGAGGCAAAGACTGGGGTGATGCGGCCACAAGCCAAGGAACACATGGAGCGCCCAAGGGCTGGAAGAGGCAAGGAAGGATCTTTCCCTACAGCCTCCAGTGGGAGCACAGCCCTGCCCATTCCTTGATTTCAGACTTCCAGCCTCCAGAAGAGTGTGAGAATGAATTTCTGCTTTCTAAGCCACTGCTTTGTGGTAATTTGTTGTGGTAGCCCTAGAAAACTCCTACGAAGTGACTGCAGAGTGAATCCCAAAAAGCAAGAACATTAAACCTAAGGTTCCCTAGCACCTCACAGCCACAGGCCAAGCCCCTCACTTACCACCTTCTCTGGACAGTTGACCCTCGGTGTCCGCACCTGGACTTCAGGAGCTGTTGGGGGCACCTGCCAGGGCTTGGGGCCAGCTCCTGGAGGATTGGGGGTCCCATCGTCAGCACTGGCCGCCTCGCCCTCACCCTCGCTGCGGCTGCCCACACTGGCCTGGGCCCCCAGTGCCCGGTCCTCAGCCCCCTCAGGGTTAGAGCGTGTTCGGGGCCTGGGTTCAGCTGGCTGCTCCTCTTCCTCTTCCTCTTCCTCCTCCTCCTCCTCCTCTTCCTCAGTGGGGCTGCTGGGCTCTGCCACCTCCATGGCCCCTAAGTGGCTGGATGGAGCAGGGTTGGGGGAAGCCAGGATCCTCCCCTTAAAGGTTTTAAAAATATTTGGTTACTGGACAGGACAGAGCATGAACTGCTTAATGACTGTAAAAATCACTTCTTTCCGGGCCTCAGTTTCCTTATCTGCAAAACGGGTGCCTGGCATCCCATTTTTTCTGTAGTGCTAACCCTGCCCCTTTCCTTGGCCAATGAACAAATCCGGCCACCAGGAATGGCTCAGAGATGGGGCATGACCCAATACAGGTCAGTGAGGGGCAGCTCTGGGGCTTCCAATAGTGCCATTAGGGAAGAGGGACTCGTTAGAGTTGCAGAACTGGGAGGATAGAAGTCGAGAGCTGTCAGGAGCCTCTTTTGCCTCCAAGAGGGGAAAGAGAACCTGCTTGAAGTGATGCTCACCCAGAAAACAGCAGCTAGACCTCTGTGCACCTGGATCCAGCTATGCCTGAAACCAAAAAAAGGAAACCTCATTTAAAATGGAATCGGGAGGCCAAAAGGGGAGCTCTCACCCCCTAGCACAATGGCAGACCCCAAATTCCCAACAGAAAGAAGACTATACTAAGCCAGCAAGAAAATGAAAGATTTTTTCCTTGCCTGGCAATAGCCTGGCCGATGACAGACTGTCACAACTCAGCCAGTGAAAAGCCATTAAGCTTCAATTCCCAATTTGCTCCAATAGACTTTAGGTTTATAACAGCCCGTCCCAACTCCCCTTCCTCTATAAAAGAGCACTCCTCTCCTTTGTTCTGGACTTGCCTATGGTTTTGCTATATAGCTTGTGTGTCCTGAATTGTAATACTCTGCTATTCCCAAACAAACCTCTTTTTTGCTGGTAAAAATAACTGACAATTTTAGTTTTAAGGCTAACAGAATAATTAGCTGGGGTGCCTGGCTCGCTCAGTCGTAGCGCATGCAACTCTTGATCTTGGGGTTGTGAGTTCGAACCCCACCTTGGGTGTAGGGATTGCTTTAAAATAAGAAAAAAAACAGACTAATTAGCTCTGGGATTCTCCCCAGCGGGCACCGGGCTGCCTAGAAGGTGTCTGCGCAAAGGAGGGGCACGAATCTAGGTGTTAAAGGTTCCTTTGAAGAAAGATAGGACGCCAACAGTTTGCCTATCTGGGCTGGGGTGTGGGCTGCGGGGGATGGTCTCTGAGCGGCTTGTAACCCCCTGAATCTCTAAGGAAAACAATGCTTTAGCTTCGGCAAGAGGGATGAAGGCTAGACTGCAGGAGAAACCAGAGTGGAAAGCGGAAGCCTCAGGGAAGGCTAAGGGCCGGACCTCTAGGGACGGGACCGCAACCACCCAACCTCTTCTCACCGGAGCCTGAGCCTCCCTCCAACTCAGCCGAGAACTGACTAGGAAGCCGCCATCTTTCGCAGCCCGGAAGTAGTGCGGCGGGGCCGGGACGCCTCCTGGGAAATGTAGTTCAGCAAGCCGTAAGACAAGCGGACCGCTGAACAGGGGACGGCTGAAGAGCCTTGAAAGCTGATAGGCTGGGACTGTGCTAGGGAGTGGGGTTTGGAATGTGATTGGTTAAAGCAAGAAGAGCCGGAGCTTTGATGTTTCTGGCCGAATCAGGCTACACTGGTCAGTACTTCAACCCTGATAGGCTGGGACGAGGCCTAGTGGAGTGGACCTTTCTATGGAATAGGCTTAAAGGGATGGAGAAGGCCTCACTTGCGATGTGGTAAACTGAATGCGAGTGACTTGGGCGGGATTTAGAAGAGGTAGGGCTGATTGGTGATTGGTGGAGCTGACATGGCCCTCAGCGGGGGGCGGGTTTTTGCGGCCTGAGGTGGGCGTGGCCCACACCCCAGGCCCTGCCCAGTTACTTAATTTTGCGTCTTATTTTACACATATTTGCAAAAACCAAAAAGACTAAGCCAAAACTATTTCAGACCACGTTTTCTTTTTCATGCGCACTTCTCCTCTTACCCCCTAACCATTTAAAACCCAGTCTGAGCCTCAGTTTCTTTATGTGTAAGAGGTTCAATTAAACAAGCTCTCATGAGCCAGGCTCTGGTCATTGACAGCCAGGAGGAGCTATGCAAGCTGAGTCTTCAAGGATGGAGAACTTGCCAGAAAAACAAGAGAATGAAAGGCATTCCAGAAAGAAGGAACCGCCTTGGCAAAGGTCTGGAGGCTTGCAAGAACCTTGGAGTGGTGGAGCCTTTAACAGGTTAATATGGCTGGAGCAAAGGCTAAGAGTGCAGATTTCAATGTGCCTGGGTGCCCCCAAGTCAGAGAATTGCAACTTCTTTCCTTACCACCTTTGGGGACACAGAAGCAGGAAGATTCAGCCTCCTAGTGTCTGTCAATGGAATGAGGAAGATTCAGGCTACTCCAGGCTCTGCACAGTTTAAACCAAGTGAAGAAACAAGGAAAGGGTGTTCCAGGCAAAGGTTACAGCATAACCCAAGGCCCTGGGTGTGAGAATTGTGAACCTTCAACTGTTCACGGAGGGGGTCATCGTGGCTAAAGCAAGGAGTATACATGGGCCCAGGCAGCAGGCATAATTTTTAAGGTCCTCGAATGCTGGGTAGAAGAGCTTGAAATGTTTCCCAAGGGCAATGGGGAGTCATGGAGGGTACATGAGCAGAGGAGGTGACCAATGCGGTCTCTCTCTCTGGGGCCTGGGTGGGGAAGGGAGTGAAGGGGTGGCTGTAGAGTCCAGGGAGAGAGCTGGGCTGGCATCCAGGTGGGAGGGGAGAGGCTTGGGCTGTTATTATGGATGGAGTTGAGGAGGCCCTTTAGAGATGAATGCAGGGAAAATGGGCAGGATGTAGAGACAATCTGGGCTCTGAGGAATCCAGCATTTACACAGGAGAAACAGCAGCTGGTAGAGATGGGAGGGTCAGAGAGGTAGGGAGCAAGAGCGGTGTGTTATAATTCAGTTCTTGGATGGATTTTAACAAATTGCTTGTTAAAATTCCCATGACACTGTAGAAAAATGCTATAATTACCCCTCCCCCCCCATTTTACAGATAAGGAAACTGGGGCTCAGAGGTGGAAGAGACAGGAGATCAGAGGCTGAGGTGAGGAGGGACTGACATCTCAGGAGCCGGACACGTGACCCCCACTGGGACTGAGGAAGCTGATGTCCTGGAGGAAGCTGATGTCCTTGAGGAAACAGCACAATAACAAGTCACATGACCAGGGGAGGGGGCTTCCTGTTTCCTGGCCCCTCCCAAGCCAGCCTTGGCTAGCCCAGGCCTAAGCAGGCAGTGGCCAGAGCTACCCCAAGAGTGTCCAGGGATTTGGGCTGCTGACCAAGGTACTCCTAAAGGCACAGAGGAGTAGAAGTAGAGCAGGCTGGGGGGACCCAACCCCAAGATCGGGGCCTCTGACTCAAGAGGACCCTGGGGAGGAGAGGTGACTCTTGAAGTCCTCGAGCCAGGCCCAGATTGGGGACAGAGGGGAGCACAGAAGTAGTGAAAGATAAAGGAGGCAGAGGAGAAGGGGAGGTCAGAACAATTTTCAGAGATAGTGAGCTGCCTGTCAAGAGGGGCATTCAAATGCGCCAAATCAACACTGATAACTCAAGATCCCTTCCAGAGGGAGAAGATCAATGCCCATTCCACAGAAGAAGATATTAAGGCTGTCATTTGTCCAGGACAACAAAGACAACAAAGACAAGAGCTGAGATCAGGCTGTGGTTTTAGGAGGAAGATTCAGAAGACTGACCTCTGGACAGCAATGAGTGCCCGGGCCACACGCCCCCGAAGCCGGCGAGGGAGGCACGCTCTGCCTGTAAGTGCCCCCCTCCCTGCCACACCCAGCTCTTTGGGGCCACTCACAGCCCTGCCTGGCTCAGAGCTTGGCCCTGTGGGTCATCTTCAGGGGGAGCTGGATCCTGTGGCAGAGAGTTCAGAGGAGGCTGAGGCAGCCAGCGGGAGTTCTGAGCTGGGCCCTGCGCCATCTCAGGAGAGCTGCAAGCCGAAGCTGCTGGGGCCAGAGGCAGAAGCCAGTGGGCAGGGCCTGGGGAACAGGTAAGGCCCACTTGGTCTGTGCTCCCCACTCCAGCCCTGGTGTATCTTTCCTACCCACAGATCTACCTGTGTTCCTCCCTTGCTCACACACATGCCATAGCTTCCCATTGCCCTCCTCAGCCCAACTTTCTTTTTTCTTTTTTTTTTTTTTAAGATTTTTATTTATTTATTGAGAGACAGAGAGTGATAGAGAGAGAGCATGAGAGGGTGGAGGGTCAGAGGGAGAAGCAGACTCCCTGCTGAGCAGGGAGCCCCATGCGGGACTCGATCCTGGGACTCCAGGATCATGACCTGAGCTGAAGGCAGTCGCTTAACCAACTGAGCCACCCAGGCGCCCCTCAGCCCAACTTTCAAGGCCCCAGATAATGCAGCCCCTGTGAGCCAGACACCCCGGATGACCCCATTTCCAGAACCTTCCATCTCTCACCTCACCACAGGACCAACAAAGAGGCTGAAGGGGACACTAGCAGAGGACCGGCCCCATCTCCTGAGGGACCCTGCAAGCCTGCCGAGGAAGGCCAGCAGGCCACAGATGTAGCCCTGCTGGGTGGGGAGACTGTCCCTTCCAAGCCTGAAGCCTCTGACATGTTTCAGATTCTCCAGCGCGCTCTGAGCTCACTAGAGGCAGCTGCTGCTGCCTGGCGCCACCGGCCCCCAAAGGCCGAGGACAGGAGTGAGGTGGGACCCAGGCCCTGCTTGGAGCAGGAGGGGGCAGGGGGTTGCCAGAGGGAGGCAGCCCGCCTGGTGGAGAGGAATGACTGGCTGCGATTGGCCTTGGGCAGCCGCGAGGAGGAGCTGACTCGCATGCAGGCCTCGCTGCAGGCCATCCAGGCTGAGAAGGAGATGCTTCAGAGAGAGGTGAGTGGGGCAGCTCCGTCTCTGAGGGCTCTCTGTCTAAGGGGGAGGCGGGCCTGGCATAGGCAATGTTCAAGCATTTGTTCGTTAGAAAAACTTTTATGGAGCATTGACTGCCGAGCCCTGAACAGACAAAGGTCCGTTGCCTTCTTAGTTAAGGTGGTCAGAGATGCCCCCTGAGGAGGTGACACTTGAATGAGGAGGTAAGGGAGGAGCCATGCAAGGATCTGGGGGAAGAGCATGCCAGGCAGAGAAGGAACTCCCTCCCTGAGGTGGGATTCAGGGACCAGTGAGGGGGCCAGTGTGGGGGTGAAGGAGGGCCGGTTAGGTGATGCGGGCAGATTTATAGGGTCTTGTGGGCTGCTGGGAGTGGGCTTTTGCCCTGAGCCTGGTGGGATCCTGGAGGGTTTCCCCGGAGCAGAAAGGGGCGGATCCTGATGCAGCGTTCACAGCCGCCCTCTGGCGGCCGTTGGAGGAACAGCGTGTGGGTGTGCGGAATCCCGCAGATCAGGAGGCACTGGTCCAGACACCAGATGGTGGCAATTGTGGAGGTGGTACGAAGTGGGCCGATTCTGGGTGGTGTCGAAGGTGAAGCTGGCAGGTTTGGGGGGTGAAAGCCAGAGAAGGGTTGAGGACAAGTCCTGGTTTGGGGGCCTGCGGGACTGGAAGGGAGAAATGCGGAGGCCGCAGGAGGAGCAGGTTTGGTGGGAGGGAGACCAGAAGCTGTTTGGGCCGTCATGAGCTCACGATACCCACGGGCCACCCATGTGGGACCATCAGAGAGACAGTTCTGTGTCTGAGTCCAGAGCTCAGGGGAGGTGTCAGAATAGGAGAAACACATCTGGGCCTCTTCACATGTGGACGGAATCTAAAGCCATGGGGCCGAAGGAGATATGGTGGGGAACATGCCCTCCTCTTGGGCAGGACAAGGGGAAAAGATATGGGGTGCCAGAGCCCAGCCTGAGGGGTGAGGCCCACTTCCTGGCTGGGAAAGGAAATCCCCCCTCCACATTCCTCTCCCCACCCCCACCACCTCTGGCAACCACCACCCTGTTCTCTGTGAGTTCGATTTTTTGGGGTTTTTTTGTTTTAGATTCCAAATATAAGTGAGATCACTATGTATTTGTCTTTCTCGGACTTATTTCGCTTAGTATAATGCCCTCAAGGTCCATCCATGTTGTGGCAAATGGCAGGATTTCCTTCTTTTTTTTTTTTTTTTAAAGATTTTATTTTTAAGTAGTATCTACATGGAATGTGGGACTCGAGCTCACAACTCTGAGATTAAGTGTCGCAGGCTCCACTGACTGAGCCAGCCAGGCACCCCTCCTTCTTTTTTTAAGGCCAAATAATATTCCTTTGTTTATACACCAGATCTTCTTTAGCCATTCATCCACTGGTGATCACTTAGGTTGCTTCTATGTCTTGGCTATTTCAAGTATATGCCGCAATGAACAAAGGGGTTCGAGTTAGTTTCGAGTTAGTTTTTTCGTTTCCTTTGCATAAATACCCAGAAGTGGAATAGCTGAATCCTGTGATAGTTCTATTCTTAATTTTTTGAGGGAGCACTATGTGGTTTTGTATAAATGGCTACACCAATTTACAATCCCGCCAACAGTGCACGAGGGTTCCCTCTTCTCCACATCCTCCCCAACACTTTTTATCTCATGTCTTTTTTTTTTTAAAGATTTACTTATTTATTTTTGAGAGAGAGAGAAAGTGAGTGTGCATGTGCGCCTGTGTGAGTGGGGGGAGGGGCAGAAGGACAACATCTTCAAGCAGACTCCCCACTGAGCGCGGGGCTCGATCCCGCGACCTGTGAGATCATGACCTGAGCCGAAACCAAGAGCCAGATGCTTAACCAACTGGGCCACCCAGGCGCCCCAATGTCTTTTTGATCTTTTTGATAGTAACTTTTCTAATAGGTATAAGGTGGTATCTCATTGTGGTTTTGATTTGCATTTCCCTGATGATTAGTAATGTTGAGCACCTTTTCGTGTACCCACTGGCCATTTATATGTTTATAGAAAGAAGATTCTTGAGTGGCTAAGTGAATTGCCCCAGGCTCAATAGTGGGGGGTTTGGTGGGGTGAGTAGCTAGGTTCCTGCTTCCCAGCCGGGGCCTTGCTACTGTCCCAGGAACAGGTCTGCAGGAGGGTTGGTGGGTGGTTGGCGCTCCCAGGCCTGACCTACTCCATCTTCCTTCCCCACCCCCACCCCAGGTCCAGGAGCTGCAGGATTCCCTGCTGAGGCCGGAACCTTTCCCACCTCCCTCCCGGGGCCAAGCAGGGGGCTCAGGCAGTGGCTCCAGCAGTTCTGGGGTAGATGAGGAGCCCTGGGGGACTCAGGTGAGCATAGGAAGCTTAAAACCACGACCTTGAGATCTTTAGGATTCTGGGCGGCGAGACTCAAATCCTGGACCTGCAATCCAGTTGCTTGTGGGGTTGGAAAAGGCTTAACCCCATGATACTGGGCCCTCAATGACAATCTGGGTGAATCAAGTCACCTCTGTCTAGCAGGACCCCTTCTCTCTGGCTCACCCCCTGCTCCGGCGCCTCCGGAGTGATTCCAGTGCTCAGATGCTTGGACCCCTCCCCACTCAACCCCTCGCCCCCGAGATACACATCATGGAAGCCCAGATGGAGCAGCTCCGGGGGTAAGGGCCACAAATGCTGAGCTCATAAGGGCACTGGAGCCTCCCCAGCTGGGCTATCAGCCCAAGAGTCTGGAGCTGGAATGGAGTGGGGAGGAGGGTGCAGATCAGTTGGGTCCTGACTGCCCTGGGTGGGGGGGCTCTCATTTTCCCTCTCCCCTAATTGCGGAGGCAGGAGCATTGAGAAGCTCAAATGTTTCAACCGTCTGCTGTCAGCTGCGCTGCAGGCGTACAAGGGCCGGTGTGAAGGCCTGAGCATGCAGCTGGGCCGGCGGGAGGCCGAAGGCACAGCGCTGCGTCTGGCCTTGCGGTACAGGTCAGTGCGTCCCACCCACGATAGCACTAGAGTGGAAGGGAATTGGTACGCTCCGAGCATGATCCGCAGGGAGGGTCGGGGCCCTCGAAGGAAGGCACTTTTCCGCCGGAGAAATTATTTTAAGGCAATTTTAAAGATTTTATTTATTTATTTGAGAGAGAGAGAATGAGAGACAGAGAGCATGAGAGGGAGGAGGGTCAGCGGGAGAAGCAGACTCCCCGCTGAGCAGGGAGCCCGATGCGGGACTCGATCCCGGGACTCCAGGACTCCAGGATCATGACCTGAGCCGAAGGCAGTCGCTCAACCAACTGAGCCACCCAGGTGCCCTAAGGCAATTTTAGCCCAAAGGGTGCTGAAGGAGTCTACATGCTCCCAGGGGTGGGAGTGGGGGATGGAATGAAGGATCCAAGGACGAGTGGGTATGTCACCCGCACGACAAGATGGAGCCAGGTGTCCTGGAGCACTCAAAATCAGTGTCTCACAGTGAGCACTGCGAGGAAGTGTACGGAGTCCTGCTCACTCTCCGGGAGGCAGACTCAGGAGCAAGAGAGGAGGCCCCTAAGGGGAACCTGGAGGTGGCAGAGAAGGAAGCCCAGAGGCTGCTGGCACAGGAGGATGCTGCCATGGATGGAGAGACACCACGGGATCCACAGCCAAGGTACCCCTGGGAACCTTGAGAGCTGGGAGGGCCAGTGAGTGGGGTCCTTATTAGAGAATGGGGCTCCCACAGCTGGCTCCGTGTTGGGGTTTGGCATGGCTGTGCCCAGCAAGGTCGGTGTAGGGCGCTCCATGGTTCGTGGGCAGGAGGCCTGACTAGAGTTGTCTGGTTACGATTCAACAAAGTTGGCATGGTGGTTGATAGCCACTGGGATTGGTATAGGACCCACCAGGGTTGGTTGGCATGAAGATGGATGATGGTGCCCACTGATTAGGACTGGCACGATGGTGTTTAATCAGGTTGGCCTGATGTTGGTACACATGGGGTTAGCATGATGTTGCCAAACAGGGTCAGCAAGCTGAGCAGTGGTGCCCATTGTGCTGGTGTGATGGCTTCCACTGTGATGGCATGAACAACAGTAATCGTTGCCATGATGGTGTTCACTATGTTGTCTTGATGAATGGTGATGCCCACTGGGGTTTATGTTCTGGTGTCCACCACATTGGTATGACAGCACTCACTACAGATGGCATGGAAACCACCATGGTCAGTATGATGGAAGATGCTAGAGCCCCACCAGAGTTGGTATGAAGCTAGCACAACTGTGGCTACCAGTGTTGACATTAGACCCTTCTTCTGTTTCCTATAGCCCCGAGGGCAGTAGTGTGGATTGGCCCACGCCACAGGAGGTGGCTACCCAGCTCTGGGGCTATATCCAGCGTCTCCGGGCTCGCCGTGCTCTGGTGAAGATACCCCCAGAGCCTGGCCCAACTTTGGCACCTGTGCCCACTGTGCCCCATGCAGAAGCCATGGTGCAGGCCATACTGGGGACCCAGCCTGGCCCGGCCCTACCCCGGTTGGAGAAGATGCAGATCCAGCGGGACTTGGCAGCCACACGGGTACATATGGGCAGTGGTCGCTGTGTTGGCCTTTTCTGGTGGGACGAAACCCTTAGCCGAGGTTGAGAGGGATGCGACTGGGGGACCAAGTAACAAAGGAGAGTTCTACGTAGCTGGGGGCAGGCTCCCTGGAGGGAGGAGCATTGGAACTGGGATTTTGAGGGATGAATAGGAGTTTGTCTTCTGGAATTCAGTTTCTCATAAGATTCTGAATCTGGCTTTCCAAAATTTCCTTCCTAAGGAAAGGAGATGGAGGCAGGGGACATAATCTGAGGTTTATCCCCTGGCATGAAAGACCTGAGGTTCTAGAGTTGGAGAAACTCTAGACACTTCCACTGAGATGCTACTCGACCTTGTCTGAGATATTTGTACCCTCTGAACTGCCATTCCTACAGTGGTCATTTAAAAATGACCTAAAGGAGATGATTATTTCCCATCATACAAAATCATGGTGAGGGTTTGAGTTCTTGCCTGACCGGTCCTCACTGGGGGGGGGGGGGCTCCTGGGGCCTCAGTTTCCCCAGATCCTAGAGGCCCCAACTCTCTGCCCACTCCTTGGTCTCTCAGGAGACTCTGGCAGACCTGATGCTGCGGCTGCAGTTGGTGCGGCGGGAGAAGCGGGGTCTGGAGCTGCGGGAGGCTGCCCTCCGAGCCCAGGGCCCAGCCCACGTGCTCCTGCTCGAGCAGCTGCGGTGGGAGCGGGCACAGCTCGGGACTGGTGGGGCCAGCCGTAGTGGTGGAGACAGCAGTGGCGGTGGGAGCAGTGGAGACGAAGAGGAGTTGTCCCAGGTGAGTGGCCCTTCTTGGACCTGGTGAGGATAGCAGTATACTACTCGCTGTGGGGCCCTGGTCAACCACAGCCCCCCCTCTGAGCCTCAGTTGGCATTTCTGCAGAAAGAGATGAGTTGAATGTCAAAGGACTGCATGTCAAAGTTCATACCTGTACTTTGGGCTTTTTTTCATTTGAGGGTATTGAGCCCACTAAGCCCTAAGGCGTTTGGCGTCTTCCACTCAAACCTGTGCCTCCTCCTTCCCACCCCCAGGCTTATTCCTACTCCAGTATCTCCACTCCAATAGCCCCAGCCCATGCTTCATCTCGTCCTAAATTTTGGCTTGAGCTTACCCCCGATGCCTTCCCTTTTGCCCCTTACCATCTAATCATGTCTGTCCTCTGCTTAAAGCCTTCGGCAGCTTCTGGAGCCCTCCTTTGAATCATCTCTCCCACCTCCAAGCCTTTGTAGATGCTGGGCCCCTGCCAAGAACACTAGTCCCTTACCTCTTTGTCTGATTAAGCCCATGACCTCTTACAAGTCTGAGCTCAGACCTCACCTGCCTCCAGATGAGATTCCCCTGTTATTTATTTCTCTTGTTAGGGAGGAATTTTACCCTCATTGGGGTATCTCACCAGACTGGGGCTGTGGCTGCCCATGGTCTGGGTGACTTCAACGTCCAGCTTGGGCTGAGTATGCCCTCCACCTAGGCCAATGTCACTTCCCTTCCTTCTGCCTCCCACAGGGCCCTCCTGCTCTCCTTGGTGGAAGCAGGGGCATTGATGGAGGCCAGGTGGGCCAAGCGCAGGGCCCAGAGACTCTAGCCCAGGAACTGGCAGCATCACTTAACCGGTGTGTGTCTTGGTCCCGGGCTGGGGGGTGGATGGGCTGGGCGGGTATATGCGAGAATCCATGGGGGCACTGGGTGCAGCAGAGGGCTGGGTGTGCCTCCGTGTACAGGTGTGCTCGCATGGAAATACCATGGACAGGTGGGGTGGGAGGAGGGAAGGAAGGATTGGCTATGGCGATGAGCTCCTCTTTCCCCACCCCTGCACCAGGGCCCTGGGCCTGCGGGAGCAGCTGCAGTCTCTGCGGGAGGAACTGGAACAGGTGGCTCAGAAGGGGCGAGCCAGACGTGCTCAGAGTGCTGAGCTGAACAGCGACTTATGCAAGGCTCACAGGTGGGTCCCCCTTCCCTGGGTCTCCCCGGGGGACCTCAGAAGTGTCCCTGGCTCTCTCTGGGCCTCAGGTTTCCCCCGTTAAGGTAGGTGGCGAGTTCAATCCATCCCATACCTCCCTTTTCTGAGCGGAACCCTAGGAAGATTCAATCTCAGAGAGCTCTGTCTGGGGCCGGGAATACATAACTCCTGACTTGGGTGGGAGGGGGGCTGTTTCCTGGCTCAGCCCCCCTCGCACCCCCTCCAGCGCCCTGGTCCTGGCCTTCCGAGGCGCCCACCGGAAGCAGGAAGAGCAGCGGAGGAAGCTGGAGCAGGAGGTGGCAGTAATGGAGGCTCGACAGGCAGAGGAGCTGGAGGTGTTAGAAGCCACCGCAAGGGCGCTGGGGAGGCCCAGACCACCCTGCCGGCCTCCCCGGCTGGGGGAGACCTTTCTGTAGGTCCCAGTCTGGCTGTGTCTGGACATGCCAGACAGTTATGGTGGGCCCCATCATAAACTGTCCTGGAGTGATGTTATGTCATGTGCGACCTTGAATGTTGGGATCTGTTGGGTGGGATGGGGGCTGATGCACCTGGGGGTCTGGGCATTTGAGAAAGGCTCCCTGTCTTTGACCTGGCACCATGTGGCACGTGAATGTGATGTCAGCGGGATCATGCCAGGGATCATGCCAAATCTAAGACTGGCTGAAGGATTCGGGGTCAGTGAGGTTATATGGCTAGAACTGAAATTCCAACACTCATCTGTCTCCAGAAGCCCTGGGAGGGCTCCAAAGGGACATCTTCCCTTGTCCACCCCCTTCCCAGGGAGATTCTGGGTTTGGCCTGGTAGATGCTCCCAAGAGGAAAATGCCTATATCCCAGGAGGAAGACTGAGGGCCTAAAGATTCAGGGTGTGGAAAATTAGCCAGAAGAGCAATCGCTCCCAAGGTGGAGGTGGGGGAGAGGAGAAATCAGAGGGCTTTGGAACTTGCATTCAAAGAATATATGGAGCTAAGGTGAAGGGCTTCTGGATGGGGGGGCACAGCAAAGGCAAGAAATCTGCGTGTTTACTCCGGGGCAATGATATTCCGGCCTGAGGGTCTGGATGGCCCCTGGCCAGGCTAAATTCCAGCTTTCACCTGCAGGCCCCCGGGGCTCTTAGTGTCAGGTTAAGAGCAGGCATCCAATTAGCATATCATTTGCATAAGCCACACCTCCTGGAAACGGGGGACCGGGTGGGACGCGGCCAGGCGGATTATTGGCCTGCTCTCACCTCCTCGGTGATGGCTGAAATCCAAGACGGGCCTTAGAAAGGTTTCCATCCCCAGCCTGGTGGTGCTGATGGTGCGGGGCGATTTCCAGCCCGCACCTGTGCAGGTGTGTGCGGTGGCTGCCTGCTGCAAGGCGGGCCGGAAGTCCGGCCCCTCAGGGGCCTGGGCTCAAGCTGGTCCTCCTGACGCAAACTCCTCCGAGATCGCTGGGGCTGCTGACCTTCGGACCGTGCAATCTCTCTGGACGAAAGCCAGCTTTGAAGAAAGCAGGGAAACTGAAGAGGGCAAGGTCCTGAGGAGGGTCAGAGGGTCCGACCTTACTCCCTCATGCCAAGAGTGCAAGACCTGCTTCAAGCCCCCCAGTCCCACCAGTTTGCCCGCGGGGGGGGGGGCAAAAGAAGACAAGGTCACCTGTTGAAGGGTGGGGAATGAGTTCGCGCTTTTGGAGGGGGCAGGGGCGGGTTCCAAGGCCGCCGGGAGCGGGGTCTGGCCGTTCCCACGGGTGCCCCCTCGGCAGATGGGCCCAGAGCTCTTTGTCCCCGGTCCGCAGCCGCAGCAAGGTCAAATGTCACCGCGGGGCCGCGGGCAGGGGTCAAGGGGGCGGGGCCGGGCCTCGAACGCTCCCCCCCCCCCCCGGGGGGCCCCCGGGGGGTTGGGGCGCCGCGGCGCTACGGAGAGGGGGCGGGGCGGCCGCCGAGGGGTTGGACCTACCCGAGGTTCTAGGATCTGCGGCGGAGATTTCCCTAGTCTCCAAACCGGCCCCAGACTGCCACTTGTGAGCCTCCCCTCCCCCGAACTTGTGTCCCGCAAGCCCCAGGTCCCTGCCCCCTCCCCTCTCCAGTCCCCCTCTGACTCCCTTCCCTGAACCTTGTCTCCCTTCCAAGATGCCCCCTGCCCAAGAATGCTGGAAAGCACCGTCCAGGGACCTGGGACCCCCGTCCTCACCTCCAAATAGCCAGCCGGTACCTCCACATTCCCAGGCAGCCCCAGAACAAAATGGTCTTCTCTAACCCTCCAGATCCCCTTCTCCAGCAGGGCTTACAGGGCAGGGAATTCCACTCTAGTCAGTCCCATGGAAAGTCCTTGCTCATGTCTAACTCCAGTCCTTCTTGCTTCCTGTACTTGCTAAAACTTCCCCCAACTCATACCTGGCCAGACTCTCCCTGGGAGGCCCAGAGGCCCAGGGCTGGGTGTGTGGTGCCTGGCTTTTACAGAACCTTGGTATCCTCTTAAATGTTGCATGATCTCCAAGATCTCCCAGCAGCCCCCACCCCCACCCCCACCCCGCCAAGGTGCCCCCTCAGATGTAATCTGGAGAAGGGGATGCCTTTTCCCAAGGCCCCTTCCTGCAAGGGGAGGGGGCAGTGGGGGCAGAGGGCACTGTTTTTCCTGCCGGCAGCTCTCAGAGGCCCAGCCACGTGCCCTGGTGTCCAGCTCTGGGCCCAGGGCCCAGGGCAGGGAAGGAGATAAGGCCGGCAACTGGACCTGCAGGACTCCAAGGTGAAAGGTCACCTTAGGAAGGGCTTTTCCAGCTGGTTAAACGTTAACAGGCCCAGAGCAAGAGGCTCAGGCTTGCCCAGCCTCCGGCTGCACGGCCCGGGAGGTGAGGGGTAGGGGGGTGGGACAAACAAAGGGTGCTTAATAAATGCTGGTTGGCCCCACAGGGGTCGAGGAGGGCCGGGGTGGGGGGGGGGGTGAAGCTGTAAGCCAGCGGCAACTGAGAGGCTCCAGGGAGACTGGAAGAGACATCTGCAGTCCAGCCGGTGGCCTGGCCAAGCCCTTTATGTGAAGCACAGAAAAAAAAGGAAATTAAAGAGGAAAAGGGGCAGGCCCCAGTAGGGATGGTGGGCCTGGAAGTTCAGTTCCTGCTACCTCTAGCCTAGCTGGGCGGGTGGGTGCCCTGCCCCCAAGAGGCCTAAAATTCTGGCGCGGGGTTGGGGGGGGTGGGTGGGCCCTGACCTCGCGCCCCCGCCGGCCACAGACCACAACATCCCTTAGCCCTGGAGATTCCCAGCACCAGGTGTTAGCCCAAGCTGAGAAAGGGTGGGGTGGGGGTCGGACGCGGCGACTTTCTGGAAGAGGAAGCAAACACAATCCATCATACAACTGTGCAAAGAAATGCCCCGGGGTGTGTGTGTGTGTGTGTTTGTGTGTGTGTGTGTACTGCGCAGGGGCGTGCCCTCGGGTGCAACTGGCCCCCCATTATTGCTTCTGTGGGGAATGCAGGGGTAGGGTTCCGAGGTGCCCCTCGAGGGCGTTTGAGCGAGGCAACGTCCACGGCCGGAGGTGTAGGGGAGGGCCTTGCAGAGACATCTTGGCGAGGCTGCGGAAGGGCAGAGGGCAGCGGCGGCCCAGGCTCCCGCCGCGGCCCGGCAGGGGTTAAGGCTGGAGTCGGGCGAGGGCGGGGGCAGGGTGGGGGGGGGAAGGAGGGGGGGGGGGGTCAGGCCGAGCGGCCCCGTGCTCCGCCCTCGCCCCTCCCGCCGGCCCGGGCGCCGGGCGCCGAGCGAGGCCACCCATGCCCTTATAAGGGTGGCCGTCGCCGGGGCAACGAGCGCCCGCCCCCAGCCCGCGGCGCGCGCCCCTGCCCCCGCCCCCGCCCCCCGCCCGCCCCGCGAATGGAACGTTGTGTGTCAAACCGGCCGCAGCGCGAGGCCGGCGCGCGGGGTCGGCGGCGGCGGCGAGAGCGAGGCTCGGGCCCAGGCGCAGGCCCAGGCCGGGCAGGCGCGGCCGCAGAGGGGGCGGCAGCTCGGGAAGCGCCGGCCCGCTGCCTTGCAGGCCCCGAGCGGCCGCCTGGGGGCCCGGGAGAGCCAGGGGGCGCGGCGACCGGCCCCGACGCGCGCCTGCCGCCCCTCCCCCGCGCCGCGGGCGGCCGCGTAACTTGCGGCCAAACTTTCCCCCCGGCCTCCCGCGCTCGGATGGCGGCCCGCTAAGTTGGCCGCAGCCCCCGGCCAAGCGGCGGCCAGGCCAGAGGGCGCCCCCTGCGCAGCCTGGGCCGGGCCATGGCCCGCGCGCCCCCGCCGGGGCCCCAGGGCGGCGGGGCGCGAGTCCCCGGGGCCCCCGGCTCGCGCCTCTAGCGCGCCCCCCCCCCCAAGGCTCGGCCCCGCGCACGCGTGGGAAAGTTGGCCTGGAACCGGCCCGACCAGTTCTGCCCGGGCGCGCGGACCGGCCGCAGGAAGTTGCTGCAAAACTTTTTTGGGGGGTGCAGCCGGTGCCCCCCGCGCGCCGGGCCCGGATGCGTGCCGGGTAGGGTCCCCCCGGGCCGAGAGGGGTGCCCGGAGGGAGGAGCACGGAGGGGGCGCCCCGGCCCCGCTGCCCTGGGGCTATGGCCATGGTGACCGGCGGCTGGGGCGGCCCCGGCAGCGGCGGCGGCGACACGAACGGCGTGGACAAGGCGGGCGGCTACCCGCGCGCGGCCGAGGAAGACTCGGCCTCACCCCCGGGCGCCGCCAGCGACGCTGAGCCGGGCGACGAAGAGCGGCCGGGGCTGCAGGTGGACTGCGTGGTGTGCGGGGACAAGTCGAGCGGCAAGCACTACGGCGTCTTCACCTGCGAGGGCTGCAAGAGCTTCTTCAAGCGGAGCATCCGCCGCAACCTCAGCTACACCTGCCGGTGAGCCCCCTATCAGCGCACGGCCGCTGTGCACCCGGCCCCGGCTTGGGCCGGGCCTCTGACCTGCTCGGTCACCTTGGGCCTGGCGCTGACCTTCCCCGGGCCTCCACTCCCCCCTCTGAGACAGGGGCAAAATCCCCTCTCCCCCGCCTCCATTCCATTCCTGGGATTGTGTATACAGTCGGCGCTGTATCGGTGCAGGTCCCCCCCCCACCCCGTCAGGTGGTCCCTTGCGGCTTCCGCCCCAGTTCCTTGCTCCTTCTCCCTCCCTCCCTTTTCTCTGGAGAGGGGTCATCTCCGCGCGGGGAAGGGTTGGGGGGTGCTGTCAGGGGTGGGGCCCTAACCCCAGGGCATCCCTTCTCCCGGGGATCTCGGCGCGCAGGGGACCCTGCGGGAATCGAACGTGGAACTTGGACGGTGGAGCTCGCAGCGTCCAGGGGCCATTGTCTGCGGCCGCGCGGATCGATACGGCGCGCCCTTGGGGTCAAATATCACTTCCAAAGTCGCCCTGGCCACCGCGGCGGCGGAGGCGGCGGGAGCGAGGCAGGGGTGGCACCGGGCGGCCTCCGGCCTTTTTCGCATGGGTAGCCCTGCTGTGGGGGGAGCTGGCCTTGCCCATCAGGGAGGAACTCCCCCCACCCTGGGCTCACCCTGGGCCCTGGGTCACTGGAAACTGCCGCTGGAGGGCTGGGAGGGCTGCTGGATTTGACCACACCTCAGCTGTTCCAACCCTCCCCCCACTGGGAGTGGGTGCCGACCTGGGGCTCCTGGAAAATCCCTGAAACTTCGGTCGGCTCCGACAGGGTGGGGGTGAATGTTTTCAAGAAGGAGCCTTGGGCCTTCCGAGGTTCGAGTCCCCACTGATAGGGTGTGGCCTTGCTAGTTTCTCTGGTTGGTGCTGGGGTTGGGTGTCTAGCCCAGGGCCCCCTTTCCCACCACTCTCCCCTGAGTGTCCTTTCACTCCATTGACAAGCTCCTACCCTGCACCCCAACAGGAACATGTGTAGGCTCTGCAGAGCCAGTATGGAGAGTCCCATTTTCCAGATAGGCAAAACTGAGGCCCAAAGAGGTCCCGGCGCTGCCCTAGGGCACCCAGGGAGAGACCCTGCCCCAGTTGGGGCTTAGCAAGGTGAACTGGGGTTGGGAAGAGGGGAGCGGCTGAGTCCTCATCCGGGTGTCCCCAGGGAGAGGGCAGCTGATGGAGGGCTTGTTGGTGAGGCCATAGGGCGGGGCGCGGGGCACCAGAGGCTGGAGTTTGGCCCCAGGTCTGCGGTCAGGGCCTTGTCTGGGGTAGCTGTGTGTGTGTGTGTTTGGGGGGGTGGGGGAAGCTGGCTTACTCCCTTCTCCGGTGCTAACTGGGCCACCAGACTTTGGCCTCATTCTTGTTGCTGCCTGCTCTCCGGCCGGGTGTTTGGGGAGGGTAAGGGAGGAGCTTAGGTGGCTCTGGGGTCCCAGGGGCTCTCTGAAGGTAGGAGCAGGGAGCTACAAGACAGGGGAGGGGGGCGTTGTTTGGGGCTGGCAGGTTCTCCAGAAGCTCTGCACTGTGTGACCTGGTGAAGTCACGGCCCCTCTCTGAGCCTCAGATTGGTTCAGCAAAGGCCCCTCAGGGCCTAGCCTGGGAGGTTTGAGGCCAGCCCCTCAGAGAGACCCCAGCTCCCATCCCAGCTCTCTCCGGGTCTGGAGGGGGCACAGTGAGACACAGAAGCTCCCTGCCTGTGGAGTCTGGGCTGGGCCAGAGGGAGGGATGGCTCTGGAGTCCCAGGAGAGAGCAAGGGGCTCTGCCTGACGTTCAGGGAGGGCTGTCTGGAGGAGGTCTGTGGGAGGTAGGCCTGAAAGCAGGAGGGCTTTGGCAGGTAGAGGAGGTGAAGGGCACTCCTGGAGAGAGCGTGGCCCAGGCAGACACTCAGTGGCAGGTTAGGGGGGCAGTGTTGTAAGATGAGACCCCCCGGGCATGGGAGAAGTTAGAGCTGAGTGGATCTGAAGTGCTGGACTGAGGATGACAGGGAGCCAAGGAGGGTATGTGAGCAAGGGAGGGCAGGGATTAAATTGGCCCAGAGGCCAGAAGCCTCGGGAGGAGGCTGAGTTGGGCCATGGGTTTGGGCAAAGCATGTGCTCTTTAGGTGGGATAACAGGTGGAACTTACTGTTTCCCCATCCGGAGGGACAGGAGATCTGTCCCAGCTCCACAGCTGGGGAAGTTGAGGCAGAAGGTTCAGGACCTCCCCTGAGGTCAGGGGCCCTGAGCTGGGCCCCTGCCTGCCTGCCTGCCCGCCCCAGGCCTGGCTGTTTCCACCCGGCTGCCCAGGACCCTCCCACTGCCTGCCTGCTGGGCTTTGTTCTGGTTCTGCCTGAGCTCCCTCCACCCTAGCAGGGCCTCTTCCTGGGGGCTCAGGCCGGGCAGGGGACAGAGGCCTGGGCTTAGAGGCTGGCGTTTTGGGACCTGGGCACTCGGAGACCCCCAGGACCTCAGCTCTCCTGAACCTGCCATTGAGAACCCCCCAGTTTGGGCTTGGGTCCTGATGCCCTCCCCCAAAGCCCCCCAGACCTCCCCAGACCCAGCGCATCCCATATAGAGCCGGCATCTGGCCTCCCATTTCCAGATGAGGAAACTGAGTCTCAGTGGAGAAGTCGCTGCCCCAGGGCTGGGGCTGAGTGCCTGTGGCTGAGATGTGTTTGATTTTTAACTTCATCGAACATTCGTTTTACTCTGGGACTGTCTCTGGGTACCCTCTTGGTGCCCAGCTGGGACCCCAGGGGTGTCTGCCCCAGGTCTGGGACTTGGAGAGCCTGGAGCCCAGAGAGACAGCGAGGGAACACAGGGGTAGGGGCCAAGGGGAAGAAGTGCTGGAGAAATTTGAAGAACAAGGGCCTGAACCTTTCTGCTTGGGACTGACCCTGGATGGGGAGCTCATTCTCTTGCCGGGCGGGGCCCCGTGTCCCATCCCTGGAAGAGGCCGTGATCCCTGTGGGCCACCCACAGGAAGCTTCTTAGGCTGTTAGGAGTTGGAAGGTCTTCCTCAGAAGAGAGGATATGGGTGTGGGGTCTTAAAGGGAGCGCAGGGGTTCATTCATTCATTCATTTATTTATTGGTGATAGGCTTATGCAGGGGGATAATACTGGCGCCCTACTGTGCCCATAGAGGACTGGCCCTGGCCTGGCCCCTAGTGTCTTAGCTAACCCCCAAAGCCCGGCTCCCTGACCATGTACCTTTGCTGTTCTCACATTGCCCTTGGAACAAAGACCCCACGTCTTCACCCCGCAATGACCAAGTACAACGAAACCGTTGAGGCTTTCATATTTTCACGTTTCCAGCCTGAAAGCCCTCCTCTTGCTTTCTGCCTGGAATTGCCTCTCTGCTTTGGGAGAACTTCTATTCATCCTTCAAAGCCCACTTCCAACATACCCTCCCTGGTGTGCTAATTCACTTCGCCGCAGACTGACGCCATTCATCACCACCCACTCCAACTGTCCTGTCCCTCCTTGCACACTTGCAGGCTGAGCCCCTGTGCCCCTCCGGTTCTCAGGTGCGGCCTTCAAAGGTGGCTTATAGGGTGGCTCCAGGGGCAGGCGTGGGTGTCGTGGTGACCCCCTGCATGCCTGTAGGTCCAACCGTGACTGCCAGATTGACCAGCATCACCGGAACCAGTGCCAATACTGTCGCCTGAAGAAGTGCTTCCGGGTGGGCATGAGGAAGGAGGGTGAGTACCCGCCGGGCTGGGGCAGGCAGACGGGGGTGCGAACAGCCCTTGCCTTCACTCCCTGTCTCGGGGGGGGTCTGGGAGCCGCGGAGGGTGCGGTCTGGCGCCTGCTAACCTTGTTACCAGCGATCCCACGATCTCGTGGGCCTCAGTCCCGCCCCGGGCCAGAGGAATCCAATTATCCATGGTCACCTGGGGGCTGCGGAGTTGCCGGGGATGCAAGGGACACCCTGATTCAGGCCCCCGTGAGGACGGTTCTGCTCCCCAGCCCCTCCTCTCCGGGGCCCCTGGCCTCAGAGTCAAGTTCCTTCGCCCTGACACCTCAGTGGCCCCTGTGCCCCCTAGCCTGGCCAACGCTGTCTGAACAAGGATTTTTTTTTTTGGATTGCTTTCCTTTCATCCTCCACCCCCTGCTTTGTGTTTGTGCAAGGCAGGAACTCGCCCGATTAAGGCAAAGGGCAGCTTACCCTTCCGCCTGACCCTGGGCACCGGGAGCCAGAGGGAGGCCCAGCCCCTTGTCTCTGCCCTGGGGACTTGCGTGCACACGTGCCGGACAGCTGGGCCCAGAAGTGGGCCGAGCACACGTTGGAACCCAGAGGCTTCCACATGGAGCCCGGTGGGCTGGGGGCCAGTGTCTGGCTTCACAGGATGAGAACCCCAGGCTGGGCTTCCTGTCTCTGTCAGGACTCTCCTGGGGCAGGTTGGCAGTGCTTCCCTGCCTCTCGAGTCTCCCCTGCTCTAAAGTTGGTGTCTTCTCTGCTGGCCTCTGGAAAGGGCGCTGGCAGTGGCTGCTCAGACTTTCTCTTAAGACCGTCTGATTACTCTTCTTTGGTCCTTTTTAAGTTCGGGGATGACTTGCCCCACCCCCCCCACAACCTGGATTTTGCCTCTACTTGTCCATTTGACCTAAAGTCCTGATGTACATCACATCAGGGCTTCAGATCTCCAAAGTCTCAGGCGTGGGAAAAAAAATCATAATCACAGCTCATGCCCCAAACACAGTCCTAACCTCAGGGCCTTTGCACAGGCTGTTCCCACTGCTTGGAGCACTCTTACCCCAGATACCAGCATGGCTTCCTTACCTCCTTTCTTTCTTTCTGTTCTTTTCTTTTAATAAAGAGGTGGGGGGAGGGGCAGCAGGAAAGGGACAGAGAATCTCAAGCAGGTTCCATGCCCAGGGCAGAGCCCAGTGTAGGGCTTGATCTCACAACCCTGAGATCATAACCTGAGCCGAAATCAAGAGTTGGATGCTTAACCAACTGAGCCACCCAGGTACCCCTTACCTCTTTTAAGGTTTGCTCAAAGAACACCTCCTCAGAGAAGCCCTCCTGATTGCTCTTCACCCCCCCCCCATCTATCTTGCTCTGTAATTTACTTGCTCCCCCACCAGAATGTCCACTCCCTGGGGAAAGGGACTTGTGTTTTTCTTGTTTTCTGACCTAGCCCCAGTGCCTATCCAGGGCCTAGGACATTGAAGGCACTTAATACATTTTTCTTGGCCTGAATTACTACCCATTTAGCCATTACTGTATGTCTAGTGCTGTTCTAAGCAAGTTAGATTCTCATTAATTTAGTGACTGGTTATTACCATCTGCATCTTACAGATGGGGAAGTGGAGCACAGCGAGCAGAGAGGTGAAGCCATTTGCCAGGGTCAGAGAGCAGTAGGGTTGGGTTGGGTTGGGACTTGAGCCGCCCACACAGTTGCGCTGAATAAAGAGGAGGAGCTGGGGAAGGGGTTCTCAGGAAGCAGGAACAGTGAGTGCAAAGGCTCTGAGGTAGGGACGTGGCTGGGTGATGGATGAATGGTGGGGATGGGGTTTAGAACTGAGTGAGCAAAGGGCCGGAAGGAATAGGTCCCTCCCCCCGCCCCTGGGGGGCCAGGGGTTGAGCTGGGATCCACTTTCTGGCCTTATCCAGCTCCACCCATTTGACAGTTGATCCTGAGACATAGAAATCCCATGGAGCCTCGAACCCAAGCTCCCACTTCCCTGCTCAGCTCTCTTAGCCCCTGGCTCCCACCCACATTCTGTTCCCCATTCACTCCCTGGTCGGTTGACCATGGGTTCATGGAGATGTGACAGGGCATGCCAGCTCATTAAAGACCCTTAGTTAGTTTCTGTCTGGCTCTCAGCCCAGTCTGCCCCTCCACCCCGCCCACCGTGGCACAGGTCAGCTGAGCCTGTGGCTACCCCTCCTCCTCGTTGTGCCTCAGTTTCCTTCTTCTCATTCACCTGAATCCTGGGGACACTGGCCGAAGCCGGCAGTGGGTGCTCCCCCTGCCCCCTTAACAGGCAGGGCTACTGATGGCAGTTAATGTGTATTGAGCACCTACTCTGGGCTGGCTGGGACTCTTCTAGCACCGGGGTCGCAGCAGATGGAGGAGACCTGCCCTTGGGAGCCGTGACCTGGGGGTGGGGTGAGGCTGGGAGCTAGAGGAAAGATCCCATCTCCGTAGGAGAAATCACTTGCTTTAAGGATGGGCTGGCCAGGGGCCCCAAGTAGTATGAAGGTGACCCCTCCCTGGCCCCATTGTCAGCTCTGGGACCCCCATGATTGACAGATGGGGGCATGATTGACAGGTCTAGCCTCCACGGCTGCTGAGTGGAGCTCACACCGTTCAGAGGGAGGGGGCCAGGCATCCCACCACCCTGCTCTGCAAACAGTGGGGATGGCAGTGGTTTATGGACATGGCCTTAGGCCCAGGGCGCACAGGGCAGAGCAGGGTGGGGCCCCTGCCCTCCCACCAAGCTGTGCACCCATGGGGTGGGATGGGAGGTCCAGGGAAAGGCTGGGTTGTGGGGAGCCTTTGAGGGGAGGGGCTGAGTGACCCTCTGATGACTTTATCTTTCCCCCTTTCTTCCTCTCCACCTGCCCCCCATGACCCTGGGTACCCACTCGTCCCCTCGTTCTTTCCCTCCCTCTCCCCTGTCTGATCTCCCTGTGTCCCTCAATCCCTTCCCCGTGCCCGTTTTCGTCACTCCGCCTCCCCCCATCCCCTGCCCCCCGCTCCCCGCCGCCCCCCTCCCCCCGCCCGATTCCCTGCGGCGGCGGGGTTGGGTGGGGGGAACCTCTCTCCCCTCCCTCCGCTCCTGCCCCCTTTGCTTTCCCTCCTCCGCATCTCCATTCAATCCCCGCAGCGGTGCAGCGCGGCCGCATCCCGCACTCGCTGCCCGGCGCCGTGGCCGCCTCCTCGGGCAGCCCCCCGGGCTCGGCGCTGGCGGCCGCGGGCGGAGACCTTTTCCCGGGCCAGCCGGTGTCGGAGCTGATCGCGCAGCTGCTGCGCGCCGAGCCCTACCCCGCGGCGGCCGGGCGCTTCGGGGCGGGCGCGGCGGGCGCGTTCGGCGCGGGGGCCGGCGCGGCGGGCGCGGTGCTGGGCATCGACAACGTGTGCGAGCTGGCGGCGCGGCTGCTCTTCAGCACCGTGGAGTGGGCGCGCCACGCGCCCTTCTTCCCCGAGCTGCCCGTGGCCGACCAGGTGGCGCTGCTGCGCCTCAGCTGGAGCGAGCTCTTCGTGCTGAACGCGGCGCAGGCGGCGCTGCCCCTGCACACGGCGCCGCTGCTGGCCGCCGCCGGCCTACACGCCGCGCCCATGGCCGCCGAGCGCGCCGTGGCCTTCATGGACCAGGTGCGCGCCTTCCAGGAGCAGGTGGACAAGCTGGGCCGCCTGCAGGTCGACTCGGCCGAGTACGGCTGCCTCAAGGCCATCGCGCTCTTCACGCCGGGTGAGATGCGCGCTCGCGCCCGGGTGTGGGGGCGGGGAGGGGGCCGAGCTGGACCCTGAGCCCGGGCCCCCATAGCCTTCCACTCCCTGACCCTCAGCCGGCCCTGCACGTGCCTGAGCGCTGATAAGGGCGGTAGGGGTGGGGGTGGGGCCCGATGTCCCCACCCCCGGAGCCCAGGTCTCCCTGAGAACCCAGAGCTGGGCCTGGACCCGTGACTCAGGCCCCAGTAGCCTCTCTCCCTGATTCCCAGGCTCCCTGAGACCCACCCTCCACCCCCTCATCAGGGTGCTCTTCGTGCTCAGTGGGCAGATTGAGAGGTGGGGGGGATGAGGGAGGGAGGTCCCGGACACCTGGTTCTGGCCCTCAGTCCCTATCTTTGTCCTCCCCAGCCCCTCTGACCCTCGTCTGCCAAATCAGGGAGTTCTTCCTGCTTCCAGTGCAGTTGTGGAGGACTGCCAGGCCGCGATACTCTGACACCTGGGCCTGGCCTCCCCTGAGCCTTTCCACCCCCTGATTCCTGGGCCCTCAGACGCCTGACCCAGGGTTCCCAAACTGCCCCCGAGGCGGCCTCCTGGCAGCCAGGCCGCGGGGGTGGGGGATGGTTGGGGTGGGACTGGGCAGGGGCGTGTCCTGGAGCCCCTCCCTCTGTGGGCGGGGCTAGGGCGGGGCGGTCCCGGTGCCTTCCTTGTCGTCAGTTAACCCATCTAGCACCCGAAAGCCCTGCCTCACTCCAGAGACTGGAGTAAGAACCAGTGGCACAGCTGGTTCTGCGCTCTGGAAGGTTCCGGATCCCATAGGGATCTTCGTGGGGTCAGGGATGCAAGAACCAGACCCAGCACTCTGAGAGGTGGCTTTCATTTGATAAATATGGCTTTGCCCCTCTTTCCCCAGTACCTTACCCTTCATGGGTCCCCAGCTTAGATGCTGTCACATTCACTGATACACTAGGCCATTCTGTCTGAACACTCCCTCTGGGCTTGGCCTTCCTTCCCAAGTCCCCTCCCTCCCTAGCTCCCTTCCCCTCGAGCGTGATTAGAACTTGTCACCCTGCCAAAGGCCTCAGTCGGGGCTCCTCTGTCCTGAGACACGGCTGGCCACACTCCTGTGTTGCTGGCCGCAGTTGAGACCACCTCAGTCTCTCCTGAGGACCGGCACTGCCTGAGATGCGCCCATTTGTGCCTCAGGCCTCCATTTCCCACCTGAACGCGCCTCCCCGCCAGACCCACAACCCCGAGTGGTGCCCTCCGGTCACCCCTGGAGGGGCCTCGTGTCCTCCTGCCACTGCCCACCCGATTGACGCTGCCCTTGTCTCCCCAGATGCCTGTGGCCTCTCAGACCCAGCACACGTGGAAAGCCTGCAGGAGAAGGCGCAGGTGGCCCTCACAGAGTATGTGCGGGCTCAGTACCCGTCCCAGCCCCAGCGCTTCGGACGGTTGCTGCTTCGGCTCCCAGCCCTGCGCGCTGTCCCCGCCTCCCTCATCTCCCAGCTGTTCTTCATGCGCCTGGTGGGCAAGACACCCATCGAGACGCTGATCCGAGACATGCTGCTGTCAGGAAGTACCTTCAACTGGCCCTATGGCTCAGGCCAGTGACTTCACAGGGCTGGCTGTGCTGCGGCTGGGTCTGCAGACCTCAAGGGACATGGATGCTTCGGCCTCGCGCGGGGCCCCCAAGTGGAGGACCTTGGCTTCTCTCCTCAGACTCCTATTTTTTAAAGACTGTGAAATGTTGTCTTCTCTGTTTTTTAAATGATCACGAAACCAAAAAGAGAGTGCTTGTTCAGGCTTCAGCCTCGGCCTCCCCAGGACTCCTGGCCAAAATAGAGGGGGAGGGACCGAGGGTCCATTCCTGGGAGAGCCTGGAGCTCAGCACCCCAAGCATGGACTTGTGGGCCGGTGGGGTTGGCTTCCCTTGTGTGATGGACAGAGGCCTGGTGTCTGCACTAGAGGGGCGGGGGTAGTACGCGCCAGGCAGATCCTCTGGACATGTACTCCACGTCACACACTACATGATGAATGAATCAAGGCCAATAATAAAGATGTTTCCTACCTGCTCGGCCTCCATCATCTTTGTGAGGGGAAGGCAGAACGGAGGGCACCCCACCACGGCTACCCCCTCCCAGCCATCTGGGACACCCACAACCTAGCAACAGCCCTACTTGCTGTTTTTGTTGGACAGTTTTGTGGGGAAGCAGCTGGGGGCAGGGAGGGGTCCTGTGGTCAGCTAGTGAGTCCATAGGAGTTGAGTCCTGCAGATAGCTCAGGCTCAGGTTCAGGCTCTGGCCTGTGAAGGTGGGCCTCATAGATTCACACAGGGCCTGGAGCAAACACCTTATTGTTTCCTTTGGTCAGCCCTTAATCATGGTGTCCGGGCCCCAGTGTCCTCGGGAGAAGCATTTGGGGTAGTTCTGCCACATGATCTCAGCCCAGACAGAGCCCTCCCTCCCCTGGCTACAGCAATTGGTTCAGGGAGGGCGTGTGGCCCAGAGACGGCCACTGAGATTTGATGGTGGGATTTGGAAATAGGCTGTAATTGAAAGAGCCAAAAGAGGAAGACCAACTTCCAGGGTGCCTTTGGAGCCCCTGGATCAAGCCATATCTGAAACCTTTAGGTGCTTCAGTTTCATGATCCCAGATTTACCCTTTTGTGCCTGAGCCTGAGTTTGGTTTCTTCTCACATGTAACCAAAAAGACTCTTTCAGAGATTGACATCTGGAAGGTGGACTTAAGTTGATGTGGGGTGATGGATGGCAGCAGGGACCTTGCCATCCTGGCCTCAGAGGCTCGTGGCCCAGCTCTGTGGTGGGAAAGGCGCCTGTGGGACTGACTGTCAGGACTGTGCCTCTAGAGGGTGGGCAGAAAGAGCCTGGATGGTGGGGGCAGGCCAGGAAGACAAGCCCTCCATCCAAGATGCCCCTTTGAAAATGGGGAAGAACTCAGGTCTTGCTCCGCAGGCTGGGCCCGTGCTCAGCTCTTAAACCTTCAAAACGCTCCCCATGAGCACCCACCTGCTTCATGTCCATCTAGGAAGAGGCCTGAGCGGGAAGGCGGGGTGTCTGAATCCATTTCCTGGGGGACGAATGGGGGTCTTGTGGGTATGCTCTGCCCCCAGAGGGGACTGAAGTAGGAATGGGATGGAGAGGATACTGGGCTCCCATTGGAGGGTGGACTGTTTCTGCCCGGGGTCCGCGTCTTCCACGATGCCCTGCAGGTAAGCAAACATATGCCCCCTCCAATTGGCTGGACAGCGATGACCTATGAGATTCACAGGACATCTGAGAACGGAGCGAGACCATTCTGTCTGTCCTGCTGTCCAGTCCCCAGGCCAGAGACGTGGATGTCTTAGGCCTGACTGCAGAACTCCTACAAAACCCGACGCATACGGCCCTTCTTGCAAGAAGACCTCCTGAGGTTCTGTGGTAAAGACTGCCATCCGGCCCTCTGTTACTGCTCTCTCACTGGGCCCAGGCCATCTTCCCTGAGGAGACAGGCCCCATGGGGACGGGTCCTGGGACTGAGGACTCTGGGATTTGGTGGCTGACACTGCTTTCCCTGCCTGCAGTAGATGCCTGACGGTCCCCATCCCCTGGGGCTCCCCTGGGAGGCAGAGTCAGAAGGGGACGCCTGGGGGGCTCAGACAGTTAAGCGTCTGCCTTCGGCTCATGTCATGTTCTCAGGGTCCTGGGATCATGACTTGAGCCGGAGGCAGCCGCTTAACGACTGAGCCACCCAGGCGACCCTCCGTCCCTCGGGCCTGGCACGGGGTGGGCACCACGGGACTCTCCCAGAGCCGGCACAAGCTGCGCTCACACTCTGCCTGGCATCCATCGCTGCTGGGCCTGCAGTGCTCTGGGAGACGTGGAGTTTTAAGGGCTCACGCATCTGGGTTGGCATCAGGGACTCCAGGTCCCCGGCATTCTGCCACATGAATATTGTAGGATGCCCACTAACCAAGACTGGGGAGGGTCCTCTGCCAGTCCTGCCTCTGTTACTGAAAATTTTTTTTAAAAGATTTAAGTATTTTATTTTTTAAAGATTTTATTTATTTATTTGGGAGAGTCGGAGATATCAAGAGAGAGATGACTGGGGAGAGGGAGAGGCAGGCTCCCCACCAAGCAGGGAGCCCAACCTGGGGCTCGATCCCAGTACCCTGGGATCATGACCTGAGCCGAAGGCAGATGCTTAACCGATTGAGCCACCCAGGCGCCCCCTATTTATTTTAGAGAAAGGGAGAGAGAGCAGGGGGAGGGGCAGAGGGAGAGGAAGAGGGAGCAGCAGACTCCCCACTGAGCCCGGTGCCCGACGCAGGGCTCGATCACATGACCCCTGAGACCACGACCTGTGCTGAAATCCGACGGATGCTCAACCAACTGAGCCACCCAGGCGCCCCAGTTACTGAAAACTTTTGGCTCCTGGAGCTCCCCCAGCCCAAGCCTGGTTGAGCAGTAATGCTGGATGTCAGCCCCTCAGCTTCCCACCAGAAGGCCACGTGAGGCTCCGGGTGGAGAGGGAACCCTCTGGACAGACAAGCGTTCACACCCTGCTTGGGTAAGTCCCTTTCCCGGAACTTCGATTTTTAACTCTGGAAAATGGAAGAACACGTTTTCGGTGACAGCTGAGTGAGCTCAGGAGTGTTAAGCAGTTGGACGCAGCAGACATCATAAATGTTTATTACACTGAGATACAGACTTAGGCAGGACCTGCTTCCAGGGGATGGGCTGAGATCCGGGCTCAGAGCCGGTGGTCCCTGAGGAGGTTCTGGGACGGCTTCCCGGAGGAGGCGCCATCAGAGCTGGGTCTCAGAGGCTGAGGCACTCGCCAAAGCTACCCCAGGAGGCGGTAAAAGCAGGAGCTAAAGCCGGGAGGTAGGAGGAGAGGCGAGGGCAGGTGGGACCGCCACCTCTCTGCCTGTCTGCCAGGGCCCTCAGAAGTACACAGAGCCCTCGAAGTCTCCTTGCTCATCGAACTTCTGGATCTGCATCTTGAGGTGCCTCAATTTGCCCTTCAGGTAGTGGCAGCGAGCCTGCTTGTCCAGGAAGCTGGGGTCCTGGGCAGGGCAAGACCCAGGAAAGTCCTTGTGGTACTTTGGCCTTTGGCCCTCAGCGGCTCAACCCTTTGCCTCTTTCTCTCTGGGCCTCAGTTTTCTTTCCGTGAAACTGGGCACACTGAGCCTCATGGGAGGGTCAGGCGTGCAAAGGCCAGCCTGTGGGACTCAGGGGACACGACTCACCGTCTGCTTCTTCTCAAATTCCCTCCAGACACGGGCGGCAACTTGGGCTTCCTTCTGCAAGTGGAGAAGGGGGTGGGGGGCTCAGAGAATGCTGAACCCAAGGAGGCATGGGGAAACTGAGGCTCAGATAGACAAAGTGACCTATCTAGTGAGGACTTCAAGGGCTGACCTTGACCCCTATACTGTGGTGCCCACCCAGCCTAGAGGAGGAAGGGGCCCAGAGACCTGGACCCAGAGGGGGTCCCAGAGGCCAGGGTCCACCACCTGGAAGGGCTGTGGGGCAGGGGTTTCTGCCGGGGCTGACCTGGCTTCGCGGCCTGGGCAGTGAGTTCAGCAAGGTCTCCAGCTGCTGGAGCTTTGCCAGTGCAGAGCCCACCTCCTGCTGGAGCTCCACGAACTCTGTGTACTGGTCCTGGAACACTGCAGCATAGCGGCTCCGTTCCCTCTCACTGCTCACTTGTGGGTACTTACTGCGGGTTTAAAGTGGAGCAGAGTGTGAATGGAAAGAACTCGTCCCTTTCCCCCAATCAGTTTAATTTGTTCTTCTTTGCCCATGTGGGACTCCCTGCCCCAAACTCCTTTTCTCGTTTTATTATTTAGTAAACTCCTATTCATTTGTCAAAGCCCCGTCCTCAGTGCCCCTTCCCTGTTCCCAGGCATCAGGAACAACGTGGGGGACACTCACAGCTCATAGTCGGGCACTGGGTGGGCCCTTGGCATATGCCCCCTGGGGATGGCTTCAATAGGCTTCCTGGTGCTCAAGAGGGCCCGGGAGGGCAGCTCATCCTCAAATACAATCTTCTTGGGCCTTGCGCTGTGCGCTCCTGGTTGACCCTCGCGCAAAGCGCGGGGGGCGCTGGTTTCCGGGCCTGGAGGCACCAACCGCTGCGGGTGCCGCAGGAATTATGGTTTGGAGTTAACCAGGGTATGGGGAAGGCAGGATCCCTCAAACTGGGGGGAATGATCTTTTGCCTAGGCTCGGCCTGGGGACCCTCCACCCGTTCGGACTCACCGGGGGCCCAGGGCCAGGCGGGCGGGTCTGCAGGTCCCCCCGGTAGCCGCGGGTCTTTGAGGACTCCCGGGTGGGCATCGGCCTCAGGGAGGCGCCGCTCGGGCATCCCCGGGGCAGCGGGCGGGTCCTGCGGGGGGCGCCGTGGCCCCCGCGTGGCGGGGGAGGTCGGCGGGCCGCCTGTGGGCACCAGAGAAAGGCGCGCCTGGAGGCGGGGAAGCCTGGAGGGCCCACCGGGAGGCGGAGCCCGGAGCGGCCAACTCTCCGCCGACTGGCGAGAGCGCTAGCTCCGCCGCTATTTGCATAGACGCACTCGATTGGCTCTCAGAGCAGCCCGCCCCTGGCTGCGTGACCCGGAAAGGCGCGACGCCCGTGACGCCACCGCGTATCCTGGGTGGGCCCGCCTCCAGTTAACCCCCGCGCTGCTGCAGCCTCGCCTGCGCGGCTGGAGCGCGTGAAGCCCACGGACACCGCCCCCGAGAAGTCCCCCGGAACCTCCGCCCCAGCTGCGGGCCGCACGGACCGCTCCGGTCCGGGGTTACCTGTCCCAGCGTCCGGCTCTCCGAGCCTGGGTCCGCTCCCGGAGAGGCGCCTGAGTCAGTGTTGTGCATTAACTTCAAAGGCTGGATCCAACGGGCGGGGTCGCTCCACAGGGCGGGGCGGGGCCTAGAGAAATTGGGCGGGGTTGGCGGTGAGGGGGCGGGACCCAGCGTTAAGGGAAGCGGGTCCACTTTTTTTTTTCTTTTTTTAAAGATTTTATTTATTTGAGAGAGAGAATGAGAGAGAGAGAGAGAGCATTAGATGGGGGAGGGTCAGAGGAAGAAGCAGACTCCCCGCTGAGCGGGGAGCCCGATGCGGGACTCGATTCCGGGACTCCAGGATCATGACCTGAGCCGAAGGCAGTCGCTTAACCCACTGAGCCACCCAGGCGCCCCAAGCCGGTCCACTTTTGAAGCGCCCCAGGTTCGAGTCCAACAGAGACCGGACCTGTTTGTTGGGTGTTTGGAGCTGGTGACTCACCTTCTCTGACCCTCGGGTTTTTTGGCCTGAAAAACCGGTGGTTTTGGCAAACTTGTACTTATTTATTTACTCAGCAATTAAATTTTAAAAATATTTCCTTAATCACTAGATTATTATACTCTGAGCAGCTGTGAGAGAAATACTGGTTTCCCCACAGCTTTTGAAACTCCGGTGCTATCACGGTTTCCCACAAGTGTATCTTCAAAGTTTTAAGTCTTGACTAACCTGGTGAGAGAAAAAGTTCAGAAATGATTTGTCTTTCTTTTCCTGCACATTTTTTTTTCTTGTTGATTTTTGGGAGCTCTTTGTATACCAAGGATGTAGTTTAACCAAGTAGTGTATCTTCTTTTACTATTATAGGTGAGATCGTCCAATACATTTTGCAGGCTTTTTTTTTTTTCCCCATGTAGGAAACTAAATTAAATCCCTTGCTGTTTTACTGAATTCTCTGGTTGAAATAGCTTTTTAAAGTTAATTTGGGTTTTTCATATAGAATAAGTCATATCATCTGCAAATAACTTTGCCTTTCTCATTTCTCAGTCAAATCTCTTCTTTCTTGTCTAGTTGTATTGACCAGCACTTCCAGACAATGTTAAATCTTCGGGGGAGTTGGGTGGACTGTGGACATTCCCCTCCACCTCCCTCTCTTTGATGGCAGAATTGCCAGTATTTGCTCATTGAATTCAATGCTCTTTGGCTTGAGATTTTGCAGTTAAATGAGGAAAATATCTGTCTTTGCTAATTGTTTACTGAGAGATGTTGAGCAATGGATACTGAACAGTACAATGTACCATTTCACCCTACGATTTTGTTTCCCGATGCATTAATGTGGCTATTAACAAACTCCTATTGAACCATCTCTGCATCTTAAGCTTGTGTTCCCTCTCTAGCTGTGTCTCTTTCTGTCAAATAAATAAATAAAATCTTAAAAAAAAAAGAGTTGCATGCTCTACTGACTGAGCCAGCCAGGTGCCCCTCAAGATGTATTTTTTAAAAGTTGCCATTAGAGCTCATAAAAAGCTTTACTTGGTGTTTTTACACCTGTGTTGATCGGGGTCCACTTGGGCACTTCCATGCCTGTCCCCAGAGTGCCCACTCACACTCCCATGGGTCTGGGACAAACACCCTTGTGCACCTGTCACCTGCCCAGCCTCCCTCACTGAGCTCCCTTGATCACCCCCTTCACAGGCTTTGCTTTCAACGCCTGGGGTGAGAGCAGAGCCCAGGACCAATGGTTCTCCTGGGACTCCCACTCTATGACCCCTTCCAGGGTCCCTACTCGGGAGGGGGTAGTGCCCCCCCCGCCCCCCCCCCCCCAGTTCTCATCTGAAATGATCAGGCTATGACCTTGGCAGGGCAGAGTTTCCACAGACCCTCATGTGTTTGTTGAATGACTTGCTGAAGCCTCTAGTTTCCGGAGAGCTCAGGTCGTGGCTGGACTAAGTCTTATCTCTGAACTATCATCTTCAGTTTCAAGGAAGGCCCAGCCCTGATGCTCCCTCCTCCAGGCTGACCTCCAGACATAGCCCCATTTCTCCCCCACCCTCCAGCCTCACCCCAACCGCAAAGCGCTGAAGGCACTGTGTTTGGCTCTGACTCTTCCAGCCTGCGGGCTCCTGCGGCTTCTTGGGGCCTGGCCTTTTCCGGTGTGGGGTGGGTACTCAGGGGGGAACTGAAGGGGGAGGTCACTGGGTCACCACCCCGCCCAGACTGACCTTCCTCTCCTGCTCATGCGCTTTCTGTGGCTCTCAGGAACCTCCAAAGACCCTCCCATATTGTTGCCCAGCCCAAAGGGCAGCCCTGGACACGGGTGGAGGGCAGACAGAGGGCAGACAGGGTGGGCCGGGACAGGTCTTTATTTGAGTTTGGGCATGATGCGGATGAAAAGGATCATGCTGATGAAGATGAAGCAGACGATGATAAGCATGGCCCAGAGCAGCCAGTTGACAGACTTCTGTGTGTGCTGCTCCAGCCGCTCGGATTCTGTCTTCAGCTTCTCCAGGTTCTGGTCAGCCATCTTGAGGGAGTGTGACAGGGTCTGTGGGTGAGGTAGGGAGAGTGTCAACCCGACTGCGGTCAAGTGTGGTGTCTCCCCGCCACCTGGGGGCAAGTCTGCTCCTCTAGGCCCTGCTGGTACTGTCCCCTCTGCTGGGAATTCTGTTTGTGCCTACTACCAAACTTCTATTATCCAACAAAGCCCTGGCCACAGTGCCCTTCTGCTGGGAAGCCTTCTCTGATGTCCCAGGGCAGAGGTTGGAAAGTTCCCACAGTCCTCACACCTGGTTGTCCTTCTTAATGACGCTCTGGGCGGCCAGTGTGTTGGTCTTGAGGCTCCGGGCCAGGCCTAGCATCTCCTCCGCGAGCTTCTCCTGGAGGTTCTGATGTCGCTGCAGGACGAGGTCCAGCTCGGCTGCCGACTGTTTCTCATCCCCTGGTCTGGGCCCTGTCACCCCGCTGACCTCATACATAGGTGGACAAGTGGGCATGAGACGGGGTGGGGGAGGGGAAGAAACCAACATGTTCCCAAGGAACCCAGAGGTTATGGCTCCAGCCACTGCCCTGCTTGGGGCTCCGTTTCCCCTTTTTTACTTTGGCTTTTAGGAAGAGCATCCCCAGAAGTGGCTTCTGATCAGTAGTTTAGATGCTTGTGGAGGCCCTCATGGTTTGGGCCTTCAGTGGCCCAAGGTTTGTCCAGCCGCCCGCCCTCCTCACACCCCAGGGCCACCCAAGGGCTGAAGACACTTACGTTCTCTTCCTCACATCCAGCTGGGGCTCTGGAAGTGAAAAAGCCAAGCAGGAAGAAGGAAAGGATTGGTTTCCTGTTTTCCGGCTTCCTGATCATTGCCTGTGATGTGTCTGCTATTCATAATGTCGTTGCCTGTCTAGTCAGCTGCCCAGTGAGCTCCTGATCATGCTTCAAAGCCCTCACTCAAAAGCCCTCTCTTTTAAGAAATTTTCCTCACCCCTATCTGGGCTCCCCCAGGCCCCACGTCCCTTCTGCTGGCCTAAACTTGGCCCCGTGGCCTGGGAGTTTCCAGCTTTATTTCCTCTGGGGGCCAGCTCCTCTGTCCTGGTACCCCCATCAGGCATAACTAGGTGACGCCCCTGGGGCTATGCTCCCTGGGCTGTGGAAGACCCTGGGGGAGTCAGGTGAAGGATGTGAGGCGGCATGACAGTTAAGCCTCAAGTCCTGTTTCATTCAGGGCGACTCACCTCCAGCAGAGTCCTATGGGAAAAAGAGAGAGGCATGAAGTCACCTATCTGTCCTGCCCCCCCAAAATGTCCTTTCTGCTCTCAGAACCCCCCCCCACACACACACACTCATTCAGGGACCAGGGCAAGTCCCATGACCTCTGGGCCTCAGTTTCTTCATATTTCGAAGGGTTTACCTGATCCACATAAAATGCTCAAGAAGACACATGCTGTCCCATTTTACAGATGGAAAAACTTGTCCATTTGTGGCAGGATGAGACACAGTCATCTATCTGTGGCAAACTTGCCTATCTGTTGCTCTGGGTCTTAACTATCTATACCATTTTTGCCTTGGACCAAACTCATACATCTAGCAAAGTCCTGGCTCCGCCTTTCTGTTGGGAAGCCGACTGATGGCCCAGGGCAGAGGCTGTTGGGACCCCTTGGGTCCCTGCACCTGCCAGCATTTGTTCTGGCCACATCCAGGCACGAAACTGTCCCTGACCAAAGGGTTCCCAGGGACCAGGGAGGTAGCCCTACCGTGCCTAGCAGCTCACTCCTCATTTCGCTGGTGTACCGAGCCCGCGACTGCAGATGCACCGTCTTGGTGGCAGGCACCCGCTCCCTGGCTGTGGTTGGTACACGGCCAGGGGCCAGAAACTGGTTGGCTAGGGCCTTCTCTGAGGCGGAGGTCTGCCAAAGAGGGAAAAGGGGTCACCAGAGGGATAGGTCCTGGGCAGGTGAGCGTGATGAGGGCTGAGGAAGTAGAGCAGGCCGGCTCACCAGCTTCTCTGCCTGCAGCATCCCCTTCAGGAAATCGACCTTGCGGGAATATTCATTGATCACCTCGGAGGCTGGTTTGCTGGAAGGCGAGAAGAGGAAAAAGAAAGGCTGCCCACTGTCCCCAGTTCCGGGAAGGGTCTCAGCAGGGGGCTGGAGCCTAGGGATTCCCCAACAGGGACCGGCCCTGGCCCCCGACTCCCATCCCAGATTTGAAGCCCCTGTGGCCGCCTACACTCACCTTGCCTGGGCTTTCAGGGCCTGCAGCATGTCCTCGAGGGCTCCCACGTACTGGGGAGGGAAAGTGGGGGTGTAAGCCTGGTCTGCCACACCCTCCCACTCCTCCGGGTCCTGCTCAAAGTGGGGTGGGGGTGGGGTGGGGGCTGGGGGCGGCAGGGCCACCAAAGGGGCGGGGCCAAAGAGGGGGCTGGGCCGAAAGGGGGAGGAGTCAGGGAGGCGGGGCTAGCTGAACTGTAGGGAATGGGGCGGGAGCTACAGGTGGACGTGGCGGAACCGGCCGGAAGGGGCGTGGTCAGAGCGGCCGTTGGGACTGGGGCGTAGGGCCTGGTGGTCGCTAGATGCGGAGGTCGCCGTCTGGGCATTGGGCTCTGCTTAACAATAAAGATTTCCCTCACCTTCTCCAGACGCCACTCGTCCGGGTCCCGCTTCTCCGCTGCCATCGCCTCGCAGCGGCACAGCAACCGCACCAGGTTCAGTTCCAGCCTCGACGCTGCCATCATCCCTCGGCGGTACCCTGCCCCTTCCGCCGGCGCCATCTTGGAGAAGGGCGGAAGTGCCCTCATTTGGGCTTCTTCCGGGTGCGTCCACCACTCGTTCGCGGTTGCGTCTTTGGGACGGAACTAATGTTTTGTTTCAAGGAGAGGCGCTTTCCTGTCTGTATTTACTCAGGGCTGAATCGCGTTTTCCCTTCTCAAGCGTCTTAACCCTTCCGGAAGGGTTAAAAGGACCGGTCCTTCGATGTCAGTCCCATGTGCAATACGTCCTCTGCTTATTCCTTTTCTCCTGCTCAAAATTCCTTCCCCACGCCCACTTCGGCTTGGGTTCTTCCCACGCTGAGCTCTTCCGTATCCAGGCAGCCTTCCCCGGTTCTTCCCAGGGTACGGGCCTGGGACTAAGGTATCCAAGGCTTAGGGGCCCACCGAAGTTTGTGGTTATGAGCTTCCGGGTCTGATTCTGACTCCACCCCCCGCAGTGGCCTTGAGGAGGCTTAACTTTTTGGGCCTGGTTCCTCCTTTGGAAAAGGGGTGGTGTGACAAAGCCTGCCTCGGGGTGGGGGGGGATATTGGCTAGCTCTGGGGGTGAGAGGTGGGGCAGGGTCACCCCTAACGCCCAGACCCCCATGGAGAGAGCCCCACCTGAGTCCCCAGTCAAGGCCCATCCTGCGACCTCCCCCCACCCCTAGGCCTGCGGAGGACAGGGTTAAGGACTGCAGCTTCAGAGGACTGGAGCCTGACTTGCGGCACTCATCCATCTTCCCACCCCTCACGTCACCTGTGTCCCGGTCACACGTGGGCCTGGTGTCCTCGCAAAATACTATGTAGCAGACTAAACCCAGGGATGAAGGGGGGCACTGGAGGCAGATGGGGCAGGCTCTGAATCCCAGCCCTACCCCATCCCAAATGTGTGGCCTCAGACAAGCCTCCCAACTCCCTCATGTGCTGTCTGGACTAGGGTTCTTCACTGCTCCCCCCACCCCGGCCCCATGGGTCCCACCTGCCAGCAGGTTCCCACAGCTGCCCATCTGATTGCAGCCTGAGAGCTGGGCTGAGAGAGGATAGTGGGCAGGGGGTGGCTTCCGGTTCCGTTGGGCCCACCAGGGACTGATCCTCTCAGAGGGAGACGGCCTTGTAGCTGACATTCAAGCCCTCGCTGGGGAGAGGCTGGGTGCTAAAACAGGGCAATGGGAGGCAGCTCCCAGGACAACAGGCTCTTTGCCAACCCCCCCCCTCCCATTTCCAGATCAATAAACAAGCACCTCCAGCAAATGCACCACTCTAGTGTGAGGAGCACATGTGAAATTCCAACAGCAATTGGCTGGAGGTTCAGGGCAGGTCCTCCCAGACAAGGGGCACAGCCCCCCGCCCTGCACCCCTCTTGGCTGAGGCCACAGGGTGGACCCCCACCTGCTAGCCCCGCGCTCCTCTAACAAACTCCAAACCCAGTCTGAGCAGGAACTGCACGCAAACACCTTTCAGGCACTTTTTATTTTGCACGGCTTGTGGGGCACCTGGGGCACCTCCCGTCCCAGACCTGTGGCTGTGTGTCTGAGGAGTGAGCCAAGCCTGAGAGAGGGGGAGCCCAACTCCGGAGATCCCCAGGCTGTCACTGTCGACCAGCAGGAATGTCCAACCCCAGGCCTTGCCCTCCCTGCCTGTGAGTGGTCCTGAGTCTCGGCTCCTGTTGGCCACACGGAGTGGGCAGTATGCTGAGGGTCGCCTCCTCTGGCCTCCCGAGTCCGGGGCATGGAGACAGAAGAGTGATGGCCACATTCAAGTCTCCCTGGGATGTGAGGTCTGTGGTGCTGCAGGTGGAGGCTGCCGACCACCTTGTGCCCTGACTCCAGCCACCAGCCTTGATTCCCAGAGAGGCTCCAACACTCCTTCAGATGCATGCCAGCCGGGCAAGAGGATGCGTCCGAGACACACCTGGGGCAGTCAGAGGCCCCAAGGGCCCAAATCCCGTGTGCAAGGCCCCGGCCCTCAGACCATGGGCCCCCCAGGCCGTCCTCAGTGCTGGTCTGAGCCCCCGACATGCGGCGGCCGTGCACGCTTTGCTCTGAAGGCTCAAGTCCGGGTTATAAGGGAGATGCAGGACGTTAATATAAAAGTTTGTACATACAAGTATAAAAAACAATTTGGTCTCTTGTTAAGGCTGTTACAGTTTAAAGTTATGTAAACCACGCACAAAGAAACAGTTACCATATAAAACAAAAAGGGAGGTGGGAGATGCCAGATGCCAGGCCGCCCACCATGATTTGGTGCTCTGGGTGGGCGCATCTACGTGGTGTGGGGGCTCAGCAAGGGCGGCCGGGCCTTGGCTGGCCTCTCCCTGCTTGGACTCTGCACTTGGGGCTGGCGCCCACCTCACATTGTCTTGGAGCTTTTCATTCGGGATCCTTCTCAGCCAAATGCTGGCTCTGCAGCTCAGTGCCCAGCTCTGGCACGGGCTGGTCCTCAGACTTGCAGGGACTCTGCACCGCGGGCCCTCAGCCGTTGGCCTGGCCCGAGGTGGGGGGCAGGCAGTAGGTCGGGGGGTCTGAGTACCTCCGCTTGGCCCCCGGAGGCCGGTCGTCCTCGTCCAGGGGCTCCCGCATGCCCTGCACGGGCAGGTGAGCGCTGGGTGTGATATACACAGAGTGTACCTGGTCCGGGCGGCGGGCAGGCGGCTCTCGGCGCCTCACTGGGGCAGCGGCCTCCGGGGCACCCGGTACCCGGCCGGGGAGGTGGGAGGGCAGGCCGGGTGGGAGCTTGATGTTGGCTGTGGGCATGATGGGGGTCCGCCGGGGGGTCTTCACTCTGACCGTCACGAAGGACGACGGCCTTCGTCGTGGAGGGGCGGCTGCCACAGGGAGGGGGCTCAGGGTGGGCGCGCCGGGGCTGGGGAGAACAGGCGCAGGGGGCCCTTTTGAGAGACAGACGGCAGGGTTACTGCAGCTTCGGGGCCAGTAGACGGACCCTTGCCCCAGGGCCTGCCGGTGGTGGAGGACATGGGAAGGAGAAAAGCAGACACTGCCTTAATACTGACCTTCTGAGGCCCCCCGCCCGGCCCGCTCTTCCAACAGGCTCTCAGTGCTGGCCGACGTTTCTGAGTCCAGGTTTTCCTCGTCGGAGCCCCGAGGGTCCAGCTCCGGCAGCCGGTAGGTGATGTCCTCCCTGGGGGGGGGGACGGGGTTGTGGTGTCCAAGGCTGTTCCCAAGGTGAAAGACCACCCAACAAGAGTGCCAGGCCAGCAGGGTACAGAACAGGCCTTCCTGGTCCTGGATGGGAGTCCCTGCCCTCAGCACCCCCAGCACCCATCTCCAAATCACACCTGGCCCAGAGACACTCTGGGGAGGATGGTGTCAGGCTGCTGAGGGAAGCCATCCACCTGGCCCTATACTGAGCTAGTGACAGGCTCCTGCCTCAGGGCCTTTGCAAGTGTTGGTCCCTCTGCCTGAGTGCTCTACCCTGTTCCTAAGACGAGGGAGGCCAAGTGGCCCAGGTCACACCTGTCCTCCTGGTATAATAAAAAAAAAAAAAATTATTTGACAGAGAGAGAGAGCACAGCCAGAGGGAGCGGCAGGCTCCCCGCAGAGCAGGGAGCCCGATGTGGGATCATGACCTGAGCCGAAGGCAGCCGCTTAACTGACTGAGGCACCCAGGCACCCCCTGTCCTGGCATAATGTTAGTGGCGTCCCTACACACTCACGTCTTGACTGGGTGACAGATTAATTGGTCACACTAGCTAAAACCATCTTGAAGACAAAGTTTGGGCATTACCCCTCTGCTGCCCCATTTTCCCCTGTGGACCACCATGGCTCCTGGGGGCCGAGTGGGGGTTTAAACAGAGCCCTAGGCTGCCTTTGAGGACAGCAGCCCCCCCATGAGATAGGTAGCAGACGACGGGAATGGGCCTAGCCTGTCAGCCTCCTCTAACAGCCGGGTCTGCTACACAGAGGGGCCTGGGGATGGGGGCCGGATGGCAGAGCCGAGGGCAGGAAGGGGACAGAGACACTTGCTTCTCCTCCTTGATGCACTGGATGCGCTCAATGAGGATCTCCTTCTCGCGGTCCTCGTCGCCGCTGGGGACTTCCTCTTCTGGAAGCACCCCCAGCTCCTCCGGGCCGCCAGCACTGCTTGCCCGGGACTTAGGGCTCTTGTTCTACGACAGAGAAGCGGCAGGTGTGGCTGGCCCCTCTGGGAGGGTGGGGCCGGTGCTCCCGGGAGGGGAGAGGGTGCTGTGAACAGCTCGGGGAGATAAAGGTTAGTTCTGATGTGGAAGGGTGGGCTTAGTGAGGCTGCTCCAGGGATCATGTGGGGACCGAGTGGCTGGTGCTTGGCTGATTAGTCATCCTCAGCGCAGGTGGTCAGCAGGCAGTGGGCCTCCCCCAGCATGCACTTCCAGAAGGTTAGGACAGGTTCAGTCTATCCTATGAGACCACGGGCACAAGGGGAACCCAGCATGCACCACACCCGGAGACATGCAGGGCGGCCTGCAGAACGTGTACATACCAGGACCCCCTCTTTGGGAGACGAAAACCCCAGTTTGAGAGGCCATGGCTGGGGAAGAGACGAACAGAGGGTGACCATACAGGGGCCATGACCACCACATGGGCACAGGTCACGGGCACCGAGCCACATCGGACTGCAGGGACAAGAACAGGGTCCTCCCGTGGAAGCCCAGGACCTGCCCCCCTAAGTCCCCACCCCCACTGCAGGGCCACTTCTGCGGTGGGGACTTTTCGCTGTAGAAGGGACAGAAGGATGACCTGAACCATCACCGAGTGGATGACAGGTCCCATGCTGCCCTTCGAGGGGCATTCGGCGTGAGGCTGAGCGAGGAAGGTGGTCATTTAGCTGATGTGGGGGAACTGGCCCTCAACCATGCACCCTTGGCTGGCCAAGGGCGTGCAAGGGGTGGAAAGGTGAGACCCCTCCCCCGCCCCCAAGCCCTGCCCACCGGCCACTCCCACCCCGCCTGCTCACAGTGTTCTGTCGCAGGAGGGAGAGCCTTCGGAAGGCAATGCTCTCCGCAGCTTCCAGCTGGTTGATCTCCTCCATCTTCACCTTGTACTTCCTCATCTGTTCCTTGATGAGCATCTCCACGCAGCTGTGGAGAAGGTGACCCAGTGTGACTGCCCGCAGGATGGCCAGCGTCAGGGTCTGGCGTCCAGAGGGCACTGGCCAGAGACTGGGGCCTGGGGGCTGAGACGGAGAGCCCGGGACCAGACAGGGCCACAGACGCAGCCATGGGCTGTGGCTCCCATCTCCGTGGCAGCGTGCTGTGTGACCTCGTGAGGCTCACTCCACCTTTCTGAGCCTGAGGCCCCGTCTCCACAAGCCTCCCGGTTTGAAGGAGGAAGCACAGCACCGTGGACAGAAGTGAGCCAGCCCCTCCCAGTCCCCCTGCAGGGCGGGGATTGCCCCGCCAAACACGGAAGCCTAGGGGCCCGCAGGAGCTCCGTGAGTGGTAAGCATGGGGGGCAGGCCCCTCAGCCCTGACAGAGAGGCAGTCACAACTCAGGGTTTTCCATCATCACAACCACACAAGAAAAAAGGGAGCAAAGAAAGTGCCGGAAGAGGCTGGAAGAAAATCTGTCAACACCACGTGGCTACGCGGGTGTGTCAGGGCCGCACAAGAAACCACCTAAGGTGACAGGTTCTTATTTTTATAGCTTGAAGCCTAAACAGTGTCCTCTTAGTCCCTGACGTCTGACGACTTTTGAGCTCATTTGAAGAACTCTGAAAACTTCTGAAGACGGTGCAGGGGGCAGAAGAGACCCCCAGACAGCTGCTTCTTTCCTGACAGCTTTCGCTGCTACCAGAGGCCAAGGATGTCAGGACGCTGGGCCCCCCATCTGCCCCTCGCCCTGCAACCGGAGAAGGCTTTCTCCTTTCCTCTGCGTTCTTCAGCCTCAAAAGCACTTGGCAGGGATGCCCTAGCTGCTGGAGGAGACGTAACGCGGGGGGCGGGCGGGGGGGGGTTGGCGCCCAGCACTCACGTGGTGACCTTGAGGACGTCCTTCATGCTGGTCAGCGGGTCCGAGTTGTCGGGGCAGCGCAGAAGGCAGGGTGCGAAGATGATGGCCAGGGCGCTGGGCGACATGCGGTTCACGTCCTCAAGCAGGGCCACCCTGCGTGGGGAGCGGCAGTTAGGGGTGGCCAGGGAGCACCCGGACCCGAGGCCCGAGCCTTGCGGTTGCCTCGGGGAAGGGGCCTGGAGGTGAGACAGGGGTGGAACCACCAGAGAAGGCCGGCCTGGGGCACACCGCGGCGGGGCTCTTGATGGGGACCCCCCCCACCCCACAGAGAGCAGACGGCAGGCACTTGCTTGACAAGGTGGAAGATGAGCCGCTCCAGCGAGTTGTGGTTGGCCTCAGGCAGGTGCTCCAGGACGGCGTAGATGGCGCCCAGCTGCTCCTGCTTCTCTGGCAGCTCTGGGGGAGCCCAGGGCATCAGCTCCCTGTAGGCCTGGCCCTCACACGTCCCCGGGGGCAGGGGTCGGGGGGGGCTGGGACGGGTGTGTGGCAAGGTGCAGGGCCACGGAGGGGTGCACCTGCGCCAGGCCAGCTGCTTGGAGCCCTGAGGTTCCTCAGCCATGCCTCCCCGCCTGGCCACCGTGTGTGGTGCCAGCCCCGACCGTGGCCACCCGCCTGCCCTTGCCGCTGCTGCGGTGGGACTCACCCACAGCTCGGAGGAAGTCACCGTACTGGGCGAAGGTCATGAGGGGCTCAGGCAGCTCTCGAAGCCACTGCTTGAGCACTCCGGTGATGGCATGGATGGGGAAGTTCTCCAGCTTGACGGCTGCGGGGTCTGCGGGCAGGCCGGGCGGGGGCTGGTGAGCGCAGGCAGGAACCCCCCGCCACGTGCCCACCCGCCCCCGACACCCACCTGTCTGCAGTGCCTGTCGTAGCTCCCGTGTGCGGTTGGCAGCGCCTGACTTGCGGTAGAGACCCTCGGTGTACAGGCCGTGCATCTCCACGTGTTCCAGAAGCTTCTCCAGCACGATGGGCACCGAGGCCTTGTCACTGGTCAGGCTGTCCACGCACACGCCAAAGTGGCCTGGCTCGGCACCTGGCTCGCTCTGCAACACCAGAGGTGGGGGTCAGGCCTCCCGTGTGGGCTCCCTCCCTCCCTGCAGGCGGCTGGGGGCGCCCGGCTGGGGAGGTGGGCTTGCTGGCCGCTGGGCTTCCTCAGGCCTGAGAGCAGCCACAGCTCCCTCAGGGGAGTTGGTCCTGCTCCTGCTGCAGCCCCAGCACTTGGGACCTGGCCTCCCTTGTGCAGAGCTGGAGGCTTCCCTCCACCTGGAGAAGGGAGGAGCAGGGCTGGGGGGGTCTGAGATGCACACATAAGCCCAGCCCTGCCTCGGGGGACCTCAAGGGGCTCTGATGACAGAACTGGGGGGTGCTCTGCTCTGGACCAGGCCCTCTTGTCGGCTCCCTGCTCCTACCTGACACCCAACCTTGGCCTCGCACCAAGGACACCCTCTCCTCCCCATCGCTTGGGATGGCCTCCCCCAGGTCTTCTGGAAAGTTCCGGGCCCCGGGGGGGTGCTCACCTTGCTCCCGCATGTGTAGGAACAATAGGTCTGAATCTTGTGTACACACTTCTTGTGGCAGGTCATCTTGCACACTAGGAGGTCATGGGGGGGTGTCACAGATGGTGCACAAGGGCCCCAGGTTCCCACCAACCGGCTTCTATTTTTTTTTTTTTAAGATTTTATTTATTTATTTATTTGACAGAGAGAGAGAGAGACAGCGAGAGCAGGAACACAAGCAGCGGGAGCGGGAGAGGGAGAAGCAGGCCTCCCGCGGAGCAGGGAGCCCGATGTGGGCCCCGATCCCAGGACCCTGGAATCATGACCTGAGCCGAAGGCAGACGCTTAACGACTGAGCCACCCAAGTGCCCCTCCACCAATGGGCTTCTAAACTTGAGACATATGAATTTCTACCCCAATTCCCAGGCAAGGAAGCCATGTGGGTAGACGTTCACAGCTGGTGACCGTCAGTGGCCTGAGTCTGGCCAATGGGACAGGAACAGGGGTTTGGGGGGTCATGCTTGAGAGAGAAAGCTAGCTGAGACCAAAAAGGAGGGGGCATCCAGTGTCCTTGTCTCAGGGCAGTGACAAGTGCCCGAGTATTTGTGATGGACACGGTGGGGATACACAGGGACTGAAGAGACAGCACATCCTGGGCGGAAGAGAGACAGGCCCGGCCGATCGTGGCAGGGACACACAACCGCCAGAGACCTGACTGACCGCGCCCAGGGCCAGACCCTCCTGCCCGCTGGGTGGGCCCGGGCTGCGTCTGTGTCCCAGGGTTCCTCTGGGGCAGACTGGCCTTGCCTGCTCCATGGGGGAGGGACTCCGGGGGTCTAGGGAGGCGTTGGCAGATCAGGCAGCAGGAACAGTGTGCACGTAAGCTGGGAGGGAGGACATGGGGTAACCTGCCGAGGTGGGCATGTGGAGGGCAGGCGGCAGAGGTGGTGGGGGGTCCTCGGGGCCGGCTGAGAATCGGCATCTGCCCCAGGGTGACAATGGGAGGACTGAGTGGGTGAGGCGTGGCCAGGGCAGTGTTCCAGAAAGATCCACCCTGTGGCTCGAGTGGAGGCCCTGGTGCACACTGAGGGGTTGGGGACGTGGTGGGGGAGGAGGCAGTGTCATGGAGCATCAGGGGGCATGGTGGGAGGGCCAGGAGCACTCACCGCTGCAGAGCAGGGCCTTGTCCATGAGCCAGATGTAGGAGAGGCACTGCTCACACGACTGCGGGATGCTCACCTGGTAGCTGACGAACACGTGCCCATTGTGCTGCTGGACCTGGGGGGCCGGGGGGAGGGCGCTGAGCGGCCAGGGCACACCCCCCCGCACTCTCACCGCGAGGCTGCCCAGCCTGAACGGGCCGAGGTTCACGTTCACGAGCAGGGCTCCCTAGGGCTGGGCGGGAAAACACGCTCCCACACGCGCACGCGCAAATACTCACAGCGCGATCCTGCTTCCGCTTCTTCTTCTGAGCTTTGCTCTGCTGTGAGGGAGCGCACAGGCGAGGTCTGTGAGGGCCCTCGGGGCACCTCCGCCTCCCCCCGCCCACCCCCCCACTGGTGGTCCCTGAAGCGGCACCACCAACCTTGGGCGGCTCGAAGTCATTCTTGGTGTGCCCGCGGGTGAACTCGTCGAGCAGTGACTGGAAAAGGTTGAGGACCAGGTTGGTGTCCTTTTCCCCTCGCTCGGCCGCCAGGTTGTTCACGACAATCTGGTAGTTCTCCATCAGGTCCTTGTAGCCGACGTGGATCTTCCCATTCTGCGGGGATGCAGGCATGACCCTCGTGGGACAGACAGATTGGAGGGGCGCCCTGGAGAGGGCATGGGGGGTCCCCACAGGGGCCCTCCCCAGGGCTGGGGACTGCACTTACGGGGACAGAGTACATGGTTTTGAGGTTGCTCCTGAACTTCTCGGTGGCTTCGATGAATAAGCTCTCGATGGGAGTCTTCTGAGAACGCAGGTCGTTTATCTGGAGAAGGAGAGAGAGATGCCCTGACTTGGAGTTACCTCCGAGACTTGGCATCTGGCTGCTTGCTGCTCTGGTCTGTCCCAAGTCCTTCCCTGGCTCCTCTGGGATCCCAGGAAAAAAAAATCCAGGCCCTCTGGCTAATCCTGGTCTTTCCAATCCCTTCAGCCCAGGTTTAAACTAAATACCCAACATTTGGGACTGGATCACACTAGGGGTGTTGAACAGCACCCCTGGCCCCCACCCACCAGTTGCCAGTAACACTCCCCAGTCATGACAGCCAAAAATGTCTGCAGATGTAGCCAACGGTCCCCTGGGACACAATCATCCCTGGGGCCCCTCCTGCCACCACACACAGGCGCTTAACCCTGAGCCATGCCCCAAATGCATGCCATGGTGACCGATTCACCTCCGCTGTATACACTAAGTGCTCAGTCAGCATCTGCCCTGAGACCCAATGCGTTTTGTAAAAGTGTATTCTAAACAAAATAAGTTCATGGTCAGGGCTGAGCCACAGCGAGTCACCCAGTGGGATGCAGGTGTGTCTAGCGCCCACCTGGCTCCAGGCACTTCCGTTTCCTCCAGTGTGAGAGAAAGTGGGGCAATCATCCCCAGGGGTGCTGGGAGACAACACACAAAGTGTCTTCAAGCAGCAGATTCTGAACGTCCTGGGCAGGTACTGCCGGATCAAATGCATCTGCCTGGTGCCCAAGCTGCACGCACTAGGTGCAGGAGAGGACGCTGGGCCAGGCCACAACCCCTTGCCTGAGGCCCTTGGGACAGGAGTGTCCCAGAATCAGGCAGTCCAGATGTAACACTGTTCCACAAGTTCTGGGCAGGCCCTGTAATCAGACCCACTGCCTTTTTTTTTTTTTTTAAGTAAGCTGTATGCCCAACAAAGGACTTGAACTCATGACCCTGAGATCAAGAGTCATGTGCTCTACCGACGAGCCAGCCAGGCGCCCCAAGACCCACCGCCTTTTCACATGAAATGTAAACATCCACGGTGAGCAACATGAACGTATTCTACAAATGTTCTCCCGTGAGGCCAGGTGGAATTTTGCAGTGAAGTTTGGGAATAAGCGTCTGGTTTCTGGAACGTTCTGTGTTGGAACTGTGCCCCTGGGTGGTGGTGACAACCCTTCTGGGGAGGCCCTGGCCTGACCCTGCATGTCCCCCCAACTCCGTAGTTGCCCCTCGACGACGATCCACCTTGTTGAGCAGGAACTCATCCAGGTACTTGAGCTCGTTGGCATTGGTGATCTTGCGGAACACTGATTCTCGCCACTTCTCCGACACTGTGATTTTGCCGATCTTGAGGTTTCGGTTCTTCTTCCCTTTGCCTCCTGGCTCCTTGGCGTGCTTCTCACCTGCTGGGTGGCGGTGCTGGTGGCTGGAGGCTGGAGGGAGAAGAAGCAGCTGGTGAGGTGGGGTCTGGGGGAGGCAGGGTCCCACACGCAGAGAACCAGGACCCTGCCCTGTTGCAAGCTGGGGTCTGCAGTCAGAAAGCACCCTGGGGTTGGGGGGCGGTATCTGGGACCAGCCCTGAAGCTCTGTGCCCCGCACACATCCCCGGGGACCCTGGCAGCTCTGCCCTCCATCTCTGAGGCTGCCAGCGACCAACCTTCTAGATTTTTTTTGGTGGTGGCAGCTTCCAGCACGGTGAGCCCTGGCGCTGTGTTCTCCGTTTCCTCTACCCCCTCCAGGCTGGATTTTTTATCCTTATTCTTATGCAAGAAAAGTCTTTTAAAAGTGGATCTGCAGGAGAAAGTAAGGGGGTTCATTTAAGCCTCAGGAAGCGACAATGGAAACAAGTCTGAAGGAAAGGTCATCTTACTATAAAGAGAAAAATCACCCTTTGCTTGGTTATCCACGGAAAGAGATGCTACTAAAAATGAAATTGATTTGTGGGAACTGACAGGGGAGTCAGGTGAAAAAACAAGACGCAGAGCAGACATCACAGCGTGACCCCATTTTCATATGAAAAAAAAAAGAAATAAAACTACCCTCTGCCCCCTTACGTTGTGTTTATGGGCCTGAGTTTTAGGAAAGAAAATCAGAAGGAACGAATGCCCAATCAGGCACCGAATGGTGGGCCCCCCAAATGATGTGTCTGTGTGCTCATGCTCAGGACCTGTGAGTGTGATGTTATTTGGGAAAAGGATCTTTGCAGATGTGACTAAGTACTATGCGTCATGCTCTGAATGAATGTCTCCCCTCAAATTTGTATGCTGAAGTCGTACCCCCCCATGGGATGGTATTAGGGGGGTGATTAGGTCATGGGGGGAGCCCCCTTGCCCTGCCTGCCACGTGGCGCCCCAGGGAAAAGACACCATCCGTGAACCAGGAAGTGACCCCCACCACATACTGCATCTGCTGGTGCCTTGACCTTGAACTTCCAGCCCCCAGAAGATATGTCTACAGAGTTTAAGCCACTTAGTCTGTGGTGGTTTTGTTACAGCAGCCTCAAGATGAGGTCATCTTGGATTACCCAGGTGGGCCTTACATCCAGGGACCAACATCCTTATGAGAGAGAAAGAGAGAACACAGAGGAAAGAGGAAGGTCATGTGAAGATGCAGATGGGGACGAGGGTGATGCAGCCACAAGCCGAGGGTGCCCGGAGCCCCCAGGAACTGGAAGAGGCAAGGAGTGCCCTTCCCTAGAGCCTTCCGGGGTGGGAGGGGCGCCCTACCAACACCCTGATTTCAGACTCCTGGCCGCCAGGACTGTGAGAAGTGAATTCCAGTTGTTGGAAGCCCCTGCTTTGAGTGCTTCGTTTTGGGGGTGGAATGTCCCTGCAGCAGCGAGCACTCTGCAAGCCTGTTCTGGACCTTCCTCAGCCTCCTGTCCCTGTGTTAGGATCAAAGCCCCCCGTCCCATGGCTCATCCTCTGTGCTCTGCGATGGAACCATCTGGAGCACTTCTGCAGGGGTTTTCTAGACCCAGAGCTTTGGCCCAGTTTCTTCTATCCACGGACCCGGGAGGGGTCGCGGAGGTAGGGGGAGCCGGGAGCTGGTTCTGATGCCATAAAAAGTCAAACGGAAACCATCTACCTGTGGACCCAGAGGAGGTGACCCAGATTGGCTCTAGGCTGCAGTGGGAATCAAGACGCCGGCATGCGGCCCCACCGGCACGTGAGGTCACAACCTGGGCGCCGTGAGGGACTGCTCATCCTAGACTGGGTAAACACCTGCCCGACTGTGCTTCGTAAATGCCATCAGTCTAGGAGACCAGACTGCCCTGAGACGGGGGGCCCCTGGCAGGGCCCCTGGGCATCCTCTGGTGGTGACCTGAGCCACCTCCAAAGCTCACACTTACTTAGAGTCGGCCTGGTGGCCTGGGGACAGCCCGGAATCTGAGCTGACAGACGTGTCGCCTGACTTCTTCTTCTGAACGGCCGGCTTCTTGGTGCTGGGCTCCCCGTCCACGGTTTCTAAAGAAGGCTACAAGGGAACAGGGCTGGGTAAGCAAAGGCAGGTGGGACTCGCTGGAGGGAAAGCTGCATTTTGGGCAGAGCTGGGGCAGCCAGGGTGGGAGCTGCAGCCTGAAGCTTTACCTGCATCTTGGTCTGGGATGGGGACGGGAGGAGCTTGGAGACGTCGCTCGTGGACAAGGAAATGCGTCTCTCCCTGCGAGATCACAGAAACGTGGCTTTTATTTACAAGGGCGAGTTAGGAGTTAAGTGGGTGGAGAGCAGGGAAGGTGGTCCACACTCCACGGTGCATGGGTCAGCGCACCCCAGAGAACGAGCCGGCCACAGGTGTTGGCGTGCCAGGCCAAGAAAGCCCGGCCTGGCAGAAGGCCTTGCACCTTCTTCCAGCTCTTCGTCCCTCTGGCCAAGCAGGCCTCTGGGAGGAGGGGCTGGGGACTCGGGGTCACCGGTATGTAGCTAACTAAGGGTCAGGTAGAGTCGGTCAAGAGCTGAGCCCCTTCTTCAGTTCCTGGGTGAAGGTAATCACCCTATTCTCTGATGAGGACACGGAGACCCAGGCAGACTGGGAAGTGGGACGTTGCCCCGAGAGGCTGCCTCCCACAAAGCCAGGGGATTTCTATGTGAACATAGCTCATTATGGGGCAGGAAGAGGACTCAGGATCCCAGCTGGCCCCAGGCTCCGTGGCTCCTGGCAGATGCCAAATCTTCACGTTCCCCTGCCCCTCCTTCCTAGGGGCTCCCACACACCTGGCCTTGGCTCTCAGGCAGGTACAGAGCCACTCACACGTTTCTGGGACACGTGGCACCGCCCGGGGCCTGCTGCCAGGCCTCCGCCCAACCCAGCCTGGCAGCCACGGTGTTCAGACAAGGGAGGGCCCGGGGCTTACTCTGTGGGCGTGAGAGCGGCCCCCACGGCCCTGTGCCGCTCGCTGAGGTCCAGGGACTGGCTCAGCATGGCGCTCGAACTGGCGGCCATCAGTTTCCTGCCCCGCCACAGCTCCACAGCGCTGGCCAGCCGCTCAGAGTCTGCGTCCCGGTACCGCTGGATCTGGGTGGAGCCTCCCGGACTCTCAGACCTGTCCTGTGCCCTCGGGTCGCCCCCCAGCTTGCTCTTGTCCTTGGGAGGCTCGGGGCTGGTGCTGGGGGCGGGCACACTGACCCTACTGTCCAAGGCTAGGCTGGTTGGCCGTTCCACGTGGCCAGGCGCTGGCTCCCCGCCCTGCAGCATCTTCAGGGTTTCTCCAGAGAGCTGGCTGGCTGGCGCCCCCTGCAGTGGCTCCTCAGGCTGCTTCTTAGAAGCATTCTCTGTCTCTGTCCCCGCGTCTGAAGGGGTTTCATCTTCTCTGGTCTCCTTTCTGTCTTCGGGGAGGCTCTCCTCGTGCTCTAGCACAGTCCTTCCAGAAGGTTCTCTGAGGGCCATCTCTTCCTTACAGGACTGTATGTGTTTGTTTTGGAGCTTCACGTGCTCCAGCCCTCTCTGCCGCCGTGACTCACGCTTCTCCCGGCTGCTGGGCACTTTCTCGTGACTTTCAGCTGCATTTTTCTGGGGTGGGAGAGCCTTCTCTGGGCTGGGGACCTCCTTCTCTGGTTGGGAGCTCTCTGCCAGGGGCTCCTCCTCGCTTGGCCACACCTCGGGTTCCAACGCCAAATGCTCCCTATCCTCCGATGGTTCTGGGTCCTGCCTGGGCATCTGCTCCTGTTCGGCCGCCTGGCCTGGCCCGCCCTCTGCCGTTTCCACCCTCAGGGCTTGCTGGGCTTCCCTCTCCTCTCCAGCCTTCTGCTTCTCTGCGACCATCCGGCTGAAGCTGGTGTGAGAAGAGTAAAGGGGCTGGGTTCAGAAATAAAAGTGCGCGCCATCTCCAGAATCCACCCAAGGCGTCAGGGACTCCCGTGCCACCCACAGGCTGGCGGCCAGGCTTTGCCCCTGCCAAGTGGGGTAACCCTGGCCCTCAGAGATGCTTCTGGAAAGGCAGAAACGCCTGAGCTAGGAAAGGGAGATACAGGAGGTGGACCCTTATTGTCACGGCCACCTCTGCCCTGGGTCTCCCTGTTGTGAGAGGGATCTGTCAAAAAACCCTGAATTCCTTTGGGGTCCCTGGCTGGGTGGATGCTTGAGCTTCATATATAAGCATGCGGTGAGGGGAACCCACCATGGGCTGGTCTTCACAACCTGAACCCTCCACCTCTGAAGCCAGGTGTTTCATCAATGGGCCCAGGGTAGGTGGGTACAGTGAGGGGGGTCCCTGGCAGAGACCAAGTCCCGCCAACAGTGTCTTCGTCTACAGGTGGTGCCCACCAGCCCTGGAGCATCTCTCTGGGGCTGCGTGTGCCCGGACGGCCATATTTTTGACAGCCCCTCCCAGCTTCCCTGCATCTAGAATGATGTCCTGGGGGCTCCCCTGGCCAGGAGGTATCTCAGGTAGCTCTCGGGTGAGTGGGATGTTTGGGGCTGGGCCAGGGGGCGGGGGGTTGGGGGAGGGATGGGAGGTGGGGCCTTGCTCTGCTCACCTCTTGCGCTGAAGGTGACCCCGGCAGAGGCTCTGCAGGCGGATGATGCTCTGTCTACGGCGCTGGTAGGCCACCCGTTGCCGGTAGCCCCTCCACGCGGCCTGGAGGTACACAGCGGCCTGTGTCCTCTCCAGGGCCCGTCGGACGCGGTAGGACCGCCAGCAGGCCTGGGGGTGGAGTGAGCGTTCAGGGCCTGGGCATGTGTGACCCCGGCTGCCCCTGTCCCTGGCCCTGCAGGGTCCCCGCGGTACCTGGATGGTGATGGCTGCCTGCCTCATCTGCAGAAAGTGCCGGCGTTCCAGCACCATCCGGAACCAGCTCTGCAGGAGCAGGATCTTCCGCACGACCTCCCGGTGCAGCGTCTCCTGCAGGGCTTGGCGCTCTGTCTCCTTCAGGAAAACCTGGTGGGGCGTGGGCACAGGAGGGGTCAGCGCAGCCCCCAGAATCCCTGTGCCCCGTAAGTGCGTGAGACAGAGCTGGTATGCTGACTGACCTGACCAAGGGGAGTTTTTTTGGAATATATTGAGAGAATTCTCGTAACGTGAAGTTAACCATCGTTAACGCAAACAAATCAGGGGCACTTGGTACATTCACAACATTGTGCAAACATCACTACCATCGAGCTCCAGAACATTTCCATCACCCCGAAGAGAGACCCCATCCCCGTGAGCAGTCACTCCACTCCCCCTCCCCTCTCTCCCTCCAGCCCCTGGTAACTGTGATCTGCTTTCTATGGATTTGCCTGTTCTGGAAGCCTCATATACACGGGATCACACACTATGCAGGCTTTTGTGTCCGGCTTCTCTTACTCATCGTGCTTTCAAGGTTCACCCATGTCATAGCGTGTAGCAGGGCCGTATAGTAATTCATCGTACGAATGGCCCACAGTTTTGGAATCCATTCATCAGCTGATGGACCGCATGGGCTGCTTCTACCTTCTGCCTATCATGACTAGTGTCGCTATGGACATGCGCATATAAGGATCTGTTTAAACACCTCGTTTCCAGTTCTTTTGGGTCCATACCCACGAACGGAATTGCTGGGTCACGTGGTAACTAGAGGATTACCTTGTTGGAGAAGGGTGAAGGGACTTTTCACATCAGATGAAGCCCTAACGGGAGCTGCCCTTAGCCCTCGTTAGACGAGGACAGTGGCTGGTGCCCCAATAGTAAGAAGCAACCAGCACGTACCTAGAGCTAGCTGATAGACGGTGTCCAAAAGGAACACCAGGGAAAGAAGCCTTCTGCCAGACACTAAAAGCTAGCAACTGGCTCCTGAACATGCGGCAGGAACCCTAGGCCATGTGTGAGGATGTGGGAAACGGGAGTGACGCCCGAGACCCGCCCCTTAGATGCACCCCTTTGCCTTCTGGGAAGAAAGAATGTGCTGGGCCCCAAGAAAGACACTTTCTCAGCAGAGCCCCTTGTCTCTCAGCATGTGGCCCGGGACTTCGGGCCATGGGAGGACCCTATGTGTGGCGGGAGGTGGGGTGCGGGTTTGTGGCCCCCGAGGGGCGGAAGCCCTGACCTTGGTCTTCCCGATCTGGTAGTTCCTCTTGTCCACGTCCATCTTTTCCAACAGGGCAGAAATGACCTCCCTGCAGGGCTGGGTGTTCTTGGGCAGCAGCACCTGGAACTGTTCTGTGAAATCCTGTGTGATTTTGGCCAAGAGAAGAGAATCTCTGAGTGTTTCTGCCACCAGCAAGGATATGGCGCTCCAGTGATTCCCTAGTCGAGCCAAGTTTCCAAAGCTGGAATGGTACTACTGACAAAGCTAGAATCTCAGACTCTCTGAAACAGCTTCAAGCTTCAGAAAGACCACCACACACACAGAGCACTGGGTCTTCAGTCACTGGGGGAGTGGCTCTTAAGGGCCTCCTCCCAGGGCTGGCATTGTTGCGGGGTGGCCAGGAAACAGGGCTGCCTTTGGGGGGCTCACGGTCTCTGGCTCATTAGAGAGCTGAATCAGAGCTGGGGATACACAGCTTTTAAGTAAACAGGTCAAATTTTTAAGAACGAAGCATTAGTAAAATACACTGGCATTTCCTCCCATTTCTGTGATTCTGCTTTTCCTATTTATATAGGCTCAGAGAGATGCTATTTCCATTCTGTGGATGAGAAAAAGGGAGGCATGCCATGATGAAGCTGTGTTCCCGAGGCCATATGGGTACAGCTGGATTGGGGACAAGGTGCCACCACCTCTGGCTTCAGGCCCAGTGCTGACTCCCGTGCTCACACCGGGGATGCCAGCTCATGGCATGAGCCAGAGGTTCTCAGGCCAGGCTGGTTTACCACCGGGGACGTGGGGTGATGTCCAGACACATCCAGGGTTCTCCCAACTTGGGAGGGCTGGGTGCTCCTGGCATCGAGACCAGGGATGCTGCTCAACGTCCCATAATGCACAAGGCGGCCCCCACCAAAAGAATGACCAGGTGGCCCCAGGGTCAATGGTGCTGCCATTGAGAAACTGCTCTAGCAGCTTGGTCTTCACTAATTTGAGGTCACCAAAGATCCTTTGCGTTTCTAAAAACCCCAGGGAGCCAGAACTTCTTGCTGCTGGTTGGAGGAATAGAAGAGATGGGTATAAAAGCATCTGTCACGGAAGATGCTCAACAGAGGGCAGAGCTGTGTGGGGATCTGCTCATGTAACTCCCTCTTCCCAGCTTGGCTTGACACCTCTGTATCCTTCTAGGCTTGGCCTGGGCCCAGCCACCTCTTCTGAGGACACTTGCTCCCGGCAACCCCCCCCCCGATGACAGAGAATAATCTGGTATAAATGCCAACAGTGCCGGGGTGGAGAAGCCTTGGCATCAAGTGACCCCCTGGGTTCGTGTTCCAGAGAAGCGCTCGCTCTGACAGCAGGAGGTGGCTGGGCCCCTGCCCCGTCACGACAGCCACGCGCGTGCCGCCTACCTGGAACGTGTACTTGGCGCTGTAGCCCGACCTCCGGATCCGCACTGTCTCCAGCATGCCCGTGTAGCGCAGCTGCTGCAGCACCAGCTCGTCGTCGAAACACAGCTCTTTCTGAAACGGGGTGAGGGCGGTCAGGACACGTGCCTGCTGCTGGACAGCAAAGCGTCAGCAGCCGGGGATGGGGAGCTATGGGACAAGGTCCTGTAGGATTCCGGACACAGGCAGGGTCGGGGAGCACAGGCGGGCCCCAGCTGGTCGGGACTGTCCCCAGCACGGCAGCTGTGGCCACCCGGAGGATCCATATTTCCTTGCTCCAGACATTCTTTTTGGATTAAAGAGGTAGGGCTGCTCAGCAGTGGTGCTTAAGGTATTTATCTCTTCTGGAAAAGCTGGCATCTGCTCTGCTCTATTCCCTGGTGTCTGGGACACACGTGCCATTTCTTGCTGGTTAATTTAAGATGATGTGCTGCAAAGAGTTAGTTCTGAAGAGCTCCAATCAAAACCGGTGCTGAGCTCATACCCTGTGCCAGGCCCTGGGGTAAATACTAGGGATTCAGCCAAGAGAAGAATATAAGGTCTGGAGGTGGAAGCCAGGTGCATATGTGAATGGGGCGGATACTGCCAGGGCCCCCTGGGAAGGTCCAACAGGTGAGGGGACCCTGGACTGAGTCCTGAGGAAGGAATGGGCAGGTAACAGCCAGGTGAAGGCCCAAAGGAGGACTCCAGGTCCTTGCCCAGGAGGAGAGAAGCCACAGAACCTGGTAGGGAGAAGCTGGGCTCTGGATGTTGACAGAGCATCCCAGGAGCAGGAGAAAGGGAAATGGGAAGAGTAGAGGCAAAGGGGGTAGGCCCAGATCCTAACGGTTCTAGCAAAGTCCCCAAGGGGAGAGAATGGCCAATGGACCCATGGGGCAAAGGAAACCTGGCAGGGAGGGCTGAGCCCCCACTGGGGCCCCCACTGGTGCTCCATGAGTCTTCCCAGAAATTTTCAGATCAAACGAACAGCAGGCTCTCTGCTTCTGCCATATGACCTCAGCCCCTCCCTTCTGGCACATTTTCTGCACTGGCCGATTTGGAGATGTACTGAAGAGCATGTTTGACCTGTCCCTCCTAGGGCTTCGCTACGTTCCAGATGATGTCCTTGCTCTTGGCGGGCCACCTGGCTGCCCTCACTGCTTCCTGCGAAACCCCCTCCACCTCAGGCTGGCCATTTCTGGTTCCTGGAACCTGTGTGAACACTTGGTTCCTTGAGAGACCTTGGCCTTCACCTCCCCAAGACATGGGAGCTACTCACCTTCTCGGCATTGGAGCGGATGCAGCGGATAAAGAAAGGCTCCGCCTTCCCCAGTGCCTCCAAGAGCTTGTTAAGGGATGTCTGGGGAAAGAGGGAGAGGTCTTAAGCTGGCAAGCTGCTCAGTGGGAGGGGACCCAGGTCACTCGCTGGCATCAGCACTGATACAGGACATGGGAAGCCGTAGCTGGACATTCTGACTAGAGGCTGCAGTACCCCTGGGAGCCCCAAAGAGAGCCATAGGGTCCCCAGAGTTAACGGCTGTCCTCTTCCCAGGGTCTCCCAGCTCTTTGTCTCAGTGGGACTGTTGGGGGAGGGTTGGTGGGGCCAGATAAACTCCTTCTGGGGATTTAAAATGCCGGTCAGCCTCAGAAAGAAGCACAGATGCTGTGATTTTGGTCTTCGGCCTGCTGTTTACAAAAAGGATTTGCAGGGGGCGCCTGGGTGGCTCAGTTGGTTAAGCGTCTGCCTTCGGCTCAGGTCATGATCCCAGGGTCCTGGGATTGAGCCCCGCATCGGGCTCCCTGCTTGGCGTGGAGCCTGCTTCCCACTCTCCCTGCCTCTCTGCCTACTTGTGCTATCTCTCTGTCAAATAAATAAATAAAATCTTTTTTTTTTTTTTAAAGATTTTATTTATTTGACAAAGAGAGACAGAGAGAAAGAGGGAACACAAGAAGGGGGAGTGGGAAAGGGAGAAGCAGGCTTCCCATCGAGCAGGGAGCCCGATGCGGGGCTCGATCTCCTGGGATCATGACCTGAGCCGAAGGCAGACACTTAACGACTGGGCCACCCAGGCGCCCCAATAAATAAAATCTTTTTTTTTTTTTTTAAAGATTTTATTTATTTATCTGACAGAGAGAGAGACAGGAGAGAGGGAACACAAGTAGGGGAGTGGGAGAGGGAGAAGCAGGCTTCCCGCTGAGCAGGGAGCCCGATGCGGGGCTCGATCCCAGGACCTTGGGATCATGACCTGAGCCGAAGGCAGCCGCTTAACCGACTGAGCCACCCAGGCGCCCCCTAAATAAAATCTTTTAAAAACATACAAACAAACAAACAAAACCAAAAAGGATTTACAGGAGCTCCCAGGTGAGGGGATTACAAAAAAAAGTCAAGGTGGGCACAAAAGACTCAGACTGAGGAAAAGGGGAAAGGGAAAAAAGGTAATGGCAAGTAAGGGTCAGCAGCAGCCTTTTGGACCCCTTAAAAAAAGTACCTCTGAGCTTCCTGGCAGCCAGGGAAAAAAAGGGAAACATGACCTCACAACACAGTTCAGTGGTCACCTTCATGGGCTCACATTATTTTAACTCAATGGTTCACAACAGGGGTGATTTTGCCCCACCCACCAGAGCATGTGGCAATGTCTGGAGACATTTTCGGTTGTCACCCCCGGAGGATGCTACCATGTGTCCCATAACACCCCAGATGGCCCCCGCCATGGAGGACGAGTCAGCCCCAAATGTCAAACAATGCCGAGGGCAGGAAGCACTAGAATAACCATTTGTTGGGTTTGCTATGGCCAGGTCACAAGAGCATCAGGCTGAGTTCGCCCACCCCCCACCCCCGGCCTCTCTGGGCTGCCTACCTGGAACTGGGCGCTGATGCTAGGCGGCTTCTTTTTCTTGTGGAGGTGCAGCAGGGACTTGGTGGTGCGATCGTGAAGAGTCATGCTGATGATGAGCTTCAGGGACTTGGAGTCCAGCAGGTTCTAGGACAGACACATGGGGTCTGGCCTGCCCTCCTGGGGGGCCCAATGGGCACCGGGAGGCATCATAGAGGCCCTGGAGCCAGAACTATGCTCCTGGGGGTGGCAGCTCTTAGGATCAGTCTCGGGACAGTGCTGCTGGAGGGCAGGGGGTGGTGGGCTTGGCAGGAGGCAGGGGTGGCTCCAGGGCTGAGTCTGCGCTGCGCCTCGCACATGGCACCAGCTCCAGGAGGACTGATTACGGCCTCTTTTGCAGCCCGATGGGCCGGAAGCCGAGAGCTCCAGAGGGCCACCTTCCTCCTGGACATGACTTCTCCAGGGGTGCCAAGCCCCTGGCACTTCCGCATGAGCTTCTCCAGAGGATCCCCCACGTTTGCCAACCCTTAGTATCAGCTCACAATAGGAACTAGCGCTGTCCTGTCTCTTGGCCAGACTGGGAGGTTTTTCTCCCTTTTGCACCTTTCATAATCCGTCTGCACACTGTATGTGGAGACTAGACAGAGGCTGGGTGCACTTTACCGGAGGCCAGTTACTGGGGTCTCGGCTATTGACCACGCACGGTTGCCCCCTTCCTGGTGGGACTTCCCTGGCTGAAGGGCCTCCTCTCCCCGAAACGCCTGGGAGGTGCTGCATCCCGTTCTGCCCTCCGGAGGTGGCTGGTAGCTAAAGATCCCCAAAGTGGGGGGAGGACAGAAGGGTCCCATTGCCTCTGGGCGGGAAAAGCTCTTTGGTGCGGATCACACTCCGAGGCTCCCATGGGAACAGGCCGGGTCCACCTCCTTGCTCAGTCCTCCCTCTGCCCTGGCCTGCTTTCCCACCTCTTCTTAGGTTCCTCCTGGGAGCTCCCGTCAACATGCTTGTGCAAATAACCCCATCACATGCCTGGCTTCTGGGAAACCCCAAGACTGCTCCAAATCATTTCCATCAGGGAAATTATTTTTGGAGGGGGATGGGGGGCAGGGGGCGATGGCGGGAAGAGGAAGGAACTAAAAAGCTGGAGATGTTAAAAGTACCTCCCTCCCCCCACCCCGCCCCCTATTTTCCAGAAAGGGAGTTGAGTCAGGCGCTCTCAAGACAGGCAAAAAGCAAGGTGGCCTTGGGCCGTGTCGCGAATGTTTACCTTTGGAATGAGCTGCTTTTGTTTGATACCTTTACTTTTCCTGTCAAAATATTAAAAATGGTTTTGTGAACAGAAGGAACACAGTGTCTGGATCCGGGTTAGTTGAGCAAGCCGCGCCTCGCGGGTTACAAGGAGCGAGAGCAGAGAAAGCAGAGTCAGGGCCCACAAGTGCAACGAGGCCACCGTGCCGCCTCTCCGAGGCCCTGGTGGGCCCACCCGGTGCATGCGTGGGGCGCTTCTGCGACTGTGCAGGAGCTTCACTGCGCCAGCAGCCGCCCCCAAGGGGGCAGGTGCATCTGGCTTGGGGCCGCGGGTCATCAGCCGGGCAGAACGTGCGTCTGTGTGGGGCCAGCCACAGCGGAGCTGACAGGTCTCAAAAAATGCCAGTGGACTGCCTCTCGTGGAGCTCGGGGGGACCCAGCACCATTCTGGCGCCTACCAGGTGTCCTGGCTCTATTCTCTACACGTTGGGAAATGTCAAGTAGGCCCATAGAGCCGCTTCAGGACCCCCTGGCAGGCCGCGGGGGGCTCTGCCCACACTGGGGCCAAAGAAAAGACAAAGCCAATCTTTTGGGCAAGGGAGAGGGGTATGGTCCTCATTCTGACACTTTATGGAATCTTGCAGGCAAACAAAAAATTTTTTTAAGCTTGCAGCTTGGGGGCGCCCGGGTGGCATAGTCAGTTAATTGGTTGCCTTTGGCTCAGGTCATGATCCCAGGGTCCTGGGATGGAGCCCCATGTCAGGATCCCTGCTCAGCGTGGAGTCTGCTTCTCCCTCTCCCTCTGCCGCTCCCCCCTGCTTGTGCTCTGTCAAATAAATAAATAAAATCTTAAAAAAAAAACAAACTTGCAGCTTGGCTCATTTTTAAAACCAGCTGAAGAAAGGCACCCGGGTGGCTCAATCTGTTAAGCGACCAACCCTTGGTTTCGGCTCAGGTCATGATCTCATGGGCTGTGAAATCAAGCCCCATGTCGGGCTCTGCACTCAGCGGTGAGTCTGCTTGGATTCTCTTCCTCTACCCCTCTCGTGTTTTCTCTTAAATAAATAAATAAAATCTTGAAAAAAAAACAAAACAGCTGAGGAAATGGTGTCCCACAAATCAGCAAGATGCTTGGTTGTGAGGTTCTATATGTATCATGTTCCATCTTAATTCACATGAGATAGAATAAGGCATAATAAAAATCAATTTGAAAACTGCTTCTCTTGTGGGCACAAGCTCTGAGTGGCGCCCCATTGGCTGAGGCTGCTACCCGCCTGGTGCTACATGCAAGTCATCACTCTTGCTTTGCAGACAGAGGCCGAAAGCTCAGAGCACCTCAGGCCACGTGGCAAGTGAGTGAGAGCGAGACCAGGTCCAAACCTGGTGTGTATGGCTTCTGGGCCCTCCCGCCCACATTCGCACTGTCGTCCAAACAAAGCAGGGCTGTGGATGTGTGTGAAATCAGACACCCTCCTTCCTACAGCTTCTTTATAAGCTCATAGGGGCAAGGGGCAAGGGGCGGGGGAAAGCAAGCCTTGCTCTGCATGTTTGGGGACGGAAAAAGAGATGCTTTGTGGGAGGAGCGTTCCTGCGAAGCTGCGCGGGGCACTGGGGAGCTGGCAGGGATTTGGGTCATGGGGCAGACGCTGGGGCAGGAGTGTTATGAGGACCAGTTAGCAGAGGCTGGTGTAAGAATGGAACCACAAGACAGCACGTTTGCAGCGGCCAATTCAGCATGACGGGAAGCCCGCAGGCCGGGGTCCTGGGAGCCAGGGGGGCGGGGGGGGGGCGGGGGGTGGTGGACTTGGTGGGGGGGGGGGGGGGGGGGGCGCCACGGCCTGGGGGGGGACTCACGGGATGAAGGTGCGGGGTTTCTGGAGCCGACTGAGGGACTGGAGAAGCCTACGGGGGTCCTCACCCTGCCAGGGCAATCCTTTGATGGTCTTGATGATTTGATCATGCAAATCGCTGAGGGGAGGGTGGGGGGGGTGCAGTGACAGGGAGAAGACTGAGTTAGAGCAGCAGGCCCGCCACCTTGGGGTCCCCAGCACGGTCGGGACCATCCCCAGGCCACTGGAACCGAAACATGCAGCTGGGGAGTCTGCACACCACTGTCTCTCTCCCGCCTGCACCGAGAAGGGGGTTCAGCCAAGAGTGGCCAGCCACCCCATGGAGGCTCCCCCTGCTCTGGGAGGGCCAGGCCTGTTTCAGGCCTGGTTTTGCAACCCAGCATCTCAGATCACTGAAAAAGGCCTCCTCTAGAACAGCCTTCTGGAATCTGTAACAAGCATCGAGGGCTACTGAAAAGAGACCAGAGGGTGCCTGTGGGATGCAGCTCATCAGTTTTTCTGGTTGATTCTGGGGCCACATGTCAAACTCCTTGTCGGCTTCAAGAAAGGCCTCAGGAGGAATGATGGGAACTCACACTGTGGCCCTCCACCGGGGGCGATGCTACCCTCCAGGCGATGTCTGGAGACATTCGTCGTCGTCATGACTGGGTGGGGGGTGCTGCTGGCATCTGGTGGATTGAGGCCAGGATGCTGCTCAACCCCTACAGGGCCGGGGACGGTCCCACCACAGAGGGGGAACCCGGCCCAGCGCTGAGGGTGGGGAACCCTAGTTGAAGGAGGGCTTTGCCCCAAAGAATTCAATCTCCTTCACTTCCTTTTGTTCGATCACCGCGGGTTCAGGGCTGAGCATACGTCCTAGGCCCGAACTTTGGCACCAATGCGTGAGAACAAGAATGGATCAGAGATGAAAATCAGATGCTCTGGAAGGGACTATTCATGAAGGATGTCTAGATGACAAATGTCCTTATGGGACTTCTAGAAACGAGGCAGCAGTGACTGCAGGGTGAGTCGGGAGGTTCTGGTATGTTCATTTCTTTTAAAAAATCCCTCATTCCAGTTATTTCAAGTACATGTTTAAGCTCTGGGCAGTTGGCCTGGAAAGACCCCGATCGGCAGCCCCTTGTCTGTGTTCCATGCACCATGCCCGAGGGCCTGGACAGCCACACTTACCTCTGCTCCCTCGCCCTCCAGGGAGGCACAGAGCAAAGACAACAGAGGGGTCACATTTCACCTCCATACCCTGAGCGGTCAGCGCAGCGGCCAGAGCTCTGGACAAGGCCCGTGGCCTCAGCCCACGCCCCCTAACCCAGCCAAATCTGGCTAGAGTGTCCCTAGCAGGCCCCAGGGTTCCCCGGCCTGCTGACTCCCACTCCTGGCCCTGGACACCACGCTGAGCGCCTGGGGACAGCAGCTCCTCTTGATGTACCTCCCTGGTCTTGGGTTCGAAGGCCCTTGCTTCTACTTACTTCTTGCTTTCATAGAAAGCAATGATGTCCTCAAAAGCGTTAATATCGAACTCCTCAGAGCCGTCAAATGAGAAATCTAGCATTGAGCAGCTGAAAGGGAGAATCTGTATAAACTAAACACGCTCCTGGAGTGGGACCCGCAGCCTCGGGGCCAGGCCCTGGGGAGACTGGCATCCCTTTAGCAAATGTGGGTCAGGGGCTACATTCAGTCTTTGGGGGAGGGGGACAGGGAACACACAAACAAAGAGATGCACTCTTTTTCTCTTGCCCCCTTTTGGGTGAAAAAGCGGATTCCAGGAAAACAACACACAGTGCTTTCAGACAAATCACTTTGGTCACTTACCTAGGTGCTAGCTCTACCTCGATACATACATGTTTATGAATCTCTTGAAGAACTTTTTACTATGAAGGACTCAAAAATAAAATGACCTTTTCAAGTTTAAATATTGACTAACTTGCTTCTTGGGAATCTGGAGTATCAAGAAGCTGGGAACTTGGCTGCCACAGGACCTTTGCATGTGCCTCCCCGACTGCTAGCACGCCCTGCCTGCCTTGCCTGGCTCAGCTGGTCTCTTTTCAATACAGCCTGCCTGGCTCTCTCAAGATATCAGAAGTGTCCTTCCTCTGGCTTTGTCATTCCCTTGGAGGTCTGTCCAGTGTGGCCTTTTTTACCCCACCTTCCTGGGAGCGCATGCTGCTCACTGTTATACTCAGTGCAAACTGGGGTATGTGGAAGGCCCTTAGTCATTGCTAGGTGGCCACAAAATACCTCATCATCTTGTGTGCAACGAGGCATATGGTGTTTCTGATAGCAAATGAAGGAACTCAGCCTATGTGCGTTTGGGCCACCCCGGCCTGACTAAAGGAGGAAGTGCTCTTAAATCAAGCCTGTTGCTCGGTGCAACCAGTCAGTGGCTCCCTGGCCCCACTCGCCAATGGCCACAGCCGGCCATGAAAAGAATCCTTTGTAAAGTGAGCCGTCCAACATCTCCCTAATGCAGATGCTGCATCGAGGCCTGACTCTGTGTGCAGAAAAGAGGCAGCCAGATGCCGTTTGTTTCTGGGTCCTTTTGATTCAAGTGGCTGCTGGGTTCCTTATTCAGGTCAACCCCAACCTAGGTGGAGGGTGGAGGGTTTCTGGCATTGTTTTAAACAATTCTGCTGTGTACCAGCTTTGGTTTGGACAAATCAAGGTCTCGCTCACCGGTACAGTTTTTCTGATGGGGTGCTGGTTCCTCTCTGCAGCTCTCCCAGGAGACCGTGGACGCCCGGGCTGTCCGTACCTGCTGCAGACATAGAGCGGATGGGAGTTGGAGGCGGGGGCTGCCTGGGGCCTGGAAGGCCTTTGTCTTGGCCACAGAGGCTTCCATCCTGACTTGAACTCATTAAAAAAAAAAAAAAAAAAAAGACAAAACAGTCTGACACTCAAATTTGGGCAGAGCTGGGAACCGTGAAGGGTTTGATCCTCCCTCCTAAGCAACACTATTTATGCCTACTTCTCATAAAAGCTTTATTCTCCTGGTTCTGCTTTTAATCAAGGCCCTTTGTGAAATGGAGCTCCATGGCTGGTACCTAGAGCCAACCTTGCGGGAGTCACTCAGCCATTCTAGGCCTCAGGTTGTCCTTATGGAAAGACAGGAACGTGCCTTTCTGCCTTGTGAGGACGAGGAGAGTGAATTATATACCCTGGTACAGAAATTCTGTTTGGGATGATCCAAGTTCTGGAGCAACAGAACTTGGTGGTCACGCGATACAGTGAATGTGCTAAAGACCACAGAGCTGCACGTTTTAAAATGGACTGAGTATCCCCCTCTCGACGGCGACAGGTGGGCCCCATACCTGCAGCCTTCTCGGCCCTCTCGGCCCTCAGACGCCCAGCCTCCCGGAGCACAGCCATAGCCCGGATGGCGGCCCGGAGCACCGCCCAGCGGAACACGGCCACGGGATCCATGCCGATGAGCTCCCGCACATAGGAGCTGTCACTGCCCCGCAGGAGGGCCACGATGTCGGGCCGCATGTAGTCCATGTTCTTTTCCCTGAAGTCCTGGTGGGGGAAGGAGGTGCGTGGTCACTCACCAGTGACTGCCAAGGTCCTGGGAGCCAGCCTGGGAAGGGCTGCTGGTGGGGTGGGACCCATCTCAACAACAGAGGTGGGTCCTGTCCCTGGGGCCTTTGACAGTAAGAGCCAAGGACTTAGGGCTGGGTCTGAGGGCCCCCAGAACCTCGCTGCGCACCATCAATAAAGGAGATGGACCGAGCAGACGCCAGAGGTAAGGAGCCTCCGGGGCATCCACCCTGTCCCTTTCCTGCCTCCCACCCTTGACTGATGATGGCAATGGACAGACACGTACCTTGATCTGGTATTTCACCTTCCCTGCGAAGTGCTGAATGATGAACGCTGGCTCCATGACGGGGGTGCCAAGGAAGTACCTGTTGTCTTCGTGCTGCTGTTTGAACTTGGCCAGCAGGGTCTGGCTCGTGGCATGGGGAAAGCTGGGAAGAGAATTTGGAACTTTTAGCTGCAGGAACAGCGGCGACCACTCGCTCTGCATCTGGGTGCAAGCCCTTGGTGGATGAGGCCCGGGCCTTCGTGGTCAAGGCAAACATTTGGCACAGGCAACACTGGGAACTGGGCCCACTTTGGGCAGCTCCCGGGAATAATCCCAGGATGGGGGGACTTCTGGTCTCAGATCTGTTGTGTATCTGGACGCTGTGTCATGGTGGGGGGGGGTCCTGCCCTTGTTCCTCTGTTACAGAAAGGGGCTGGGAGATGAGGACGGAGCAGGGAGGGGGGCGAGGGCAGAAGAGCCCCGTTGTACCTGGCTATTTCTGCCTCCCAGGAAGGAAATGCTGCAGTTGGCTTTGGCACGCCCTGCCTCACCGCAAACATAGGCAGAGAAATGCGCCTGTGATGCCCAACGCCAGGCTCCACAGACTAACAGGGATGGGCTGGTGGAGGGGGAGAATCTGTAGCTACCAAGCACACTGTTTCCAGGGCTGGGAAAGGGTGTGGAGTGAGGAACCTGCTCACTCAGTCGTTGGGATAAATGCCATTTTAACGCACTATTTTAGAAAATCCAGATGAATGCAAAAAAAAAAAATCCACGATGAACAAAAATAGCAAGATTTTAAACAAAGACAGATACAACCCTGCTCAGCCTGGCCCTGCCTCACATTCCTCCTCTGGATCCAGCTCTGGGTTTCCTGGGAGTGATGGTTTAGCCCTTCCTGGCAGCCTGCCTGTTCTCTTATCTCAACATTCTCTACCTGGATCCCAGCTATGAATGGATGTGTCTGTCCCCTGGCTCAGGTGGGGCCTGGGTCTGAGGCAGGAGATGAGCCTGATTCAACCCAGCCCCACAGGGACTTCTGACACAGACAAGGGGCTGATAAAAAGTTGTTGATAGGAAGATGTGTCCACGTCCTAACCCTGAGAACCTATGAGAGTGACCTGATTCAGGTCTTTACGAATGTAATTAGTTAAGATGAGGTCATTGGGGAGGCATTCATCCAGTGGATTGGAATCTTTATGAGAAGAGGAGATGAGACAGAGATAGAAGAGATGGTGATGTAACCACAGAGGCAGAGACTGGGGTGACGCAGCCACAAGCCACAGAATGCTGGGGGCCCCCAGGAGCTGGAAGAGGCGAAGAAGGACCACCCCCTAAAGCCTCTGGAGGGAGTGCAGCCCTGCCCACGCCTAGATTTCAGCCCAGTGATACTGATTTTGCAAATCTGGCCTCCAGGACCATGAGAGAATACATTTGTTGTTTAAAGCTGCCTGGGGGCACCTGGGTGGCTCAGTTGGTTAAGCGACTGCCTTCGGCTCAGGTCATGATCCCGGAGTCCCGGGATCGAGTCCCGCATCGGGCTCCCTGCTCGGCAGGGAGTCTGCTTCTCCCTCTGACCCTCCCCCCTCTCATGTGCTTTCTCTCTCTCTCTCTCAAATAAATAAATAAAAATCTTAAAAAAAAAAAAAAGCTGTCTGTGCTTTGTGGTCATTAACGGAGCCGCAGGTTAACAAATTCAGTGAGTGAACTTCAGTGACCGCGGCTGGGTGACCAGGGGTGAGGCACTTCATCCATACATCCCTTCCAGCCTTCACGGTGTCCTCTCGACGAGGGGTGCCAGGTTTAGTAGTCAGTGTGGCGTCTGGGCCCCCGATCCCATGTGTTGCCCTTTTCAAGCATGCACCAACCCCGTGCCTAGTTTCTAGACTCAGGCCCCGTGTCCCTTTCTTAACAACTCCCGGGTGTGCGTGTTTCAGAATCGAGTTATCGCACATGTTAATACTTCCGTGATAAATGCTACGTGCCTTTTGCTAACGTGAGGTCAGGATTTGTGGCCAAATGAGTGTGACAAACTCAGAAGTTCTTGGGGATGGTGTGGATTCAGGGTGAGGCTCCAGGGGCTAGGGAACCAGGTTTGCAGGGGGAACTGGGCCGTGGACACTCACTTGCTCTCTTCGTCCAGCAGATAGAAGAGCCCCGTGGGCTTCTTGCTGATGAGATGGATGCAGCCGACGTTATCAGTGTAGTCAATGTTGTGCCATGAGATCCCTTCGCTCTGGTACTCCTCCTGCAGGGTTTAGGGGTTAGCTGATAATCTCACTACCTCATGGCTATGTTAACGTTTACACAGCATGCGGTGTATATGAATATATTTATGTATGCACGTACGTATTCATACATACGTGTGTAAATAACATCACATGTTGATATATCAATGGAAATATATTCATAATTATATAAAATTATTAATAACAGGAAAAATTATTAATAACAGGAAACAGTACATGCTTAAGCATCAAACATACAAGATGCTTAAAATCACACTTAATGTGTCCCAGGGGCCAGAAATCTTTCTCTGTGAAGGGCCAGATGGTAAATAAATCAAGCTTTATGAGCTAGATGGTGTCTTGTCACGATTCTGCTGTGGTAGCATGAAAGAGGCCACCAATGATGTATAGACAAGTGGGCGTGGCCACATGCCAATAAAGGTTTATTTACAAAAACAGGTTGTGGGGCCAGACTGGACCTGTGAGCTGCCATTTGCTGGCCCCTGCTCTGGAACCTCAATGTCCAATAATTCAAGTGATATAATGCCATGTAGTGAGCGTGCTCTACGTAACTTCGAATTTTCTATAATAATCAGTTAAAAAGGTAAAAAGAAACAGGTGAAGTTAACTTTAATAATATAGTTAATTTAACCCAATATATCCAAACTATGATCATGTCAACATGTGATTAATGTAAAATGATCAATGAGGAATTTTATATTCTTTTTCTTTTGCATGATGTGTTGGTAATCCACTGTGTTTCACTACTGCCACACAACTCAATGTGGACCAGCCATGCTTCAAGGGCTCAACAGCCAGAAGGAAAGTTTAATAGTAAAATCAGCTAGATATTTATATAAGCCCATCATTTTTTTTTTTCTGTCCAAATCATCAATGTGACGGATAACACATGGGTAAACATGGCTGGGTGTGTAGCAGTGAAAAGACACGGAAGACAGATTGTCAAAATTGTTGACCAAAGCAAATCCTCACAAGGCAACTCCATTTCTCTCCCATTGGATGGATTTTCACATTTGAGCAGAAAGAAGGTACAAAATTGACCCATGGACAAAAATGCCCCCAGTGTCTGCCTCATCTAAGTCTGGGCTGGGTTTTCCCAGACTTTCTCTTCTGTAGAGAAAGATTCCAGGGCTGGTTCACCAGCAAACCGGAACCCGAGGGAGACCCCAGTTCCGGCTCATTCCGTCCCCCCTTGGGGCTGCCTAGGTAACAAGATGGCATTTCCTTACCTGTTCTAGTTTGAAAATGTGCTGATTGAAGTAATACTGAAGCTGCTCGTTGGCATAGTTGATGCAGAACTGTTCAAAACTGTTCCTCTCGAAGTCTTCAAATCCGAATATGTCAAGGACCCCAATGGACAAGCACTGGGAAGACAGAGAAAACAGTTATTACTGCTTCTGTGGAAGTGACCTGTTTGGTTGTGCGGGCTCTGCGCTCAGCTGAACACTCTGCTGTCACTGCCTTGGAATCTGTAATATGTGAACGAGGGGCTCCATGTGTTCACCGTGCACTGGGTCCTGAGAACTGCGCCCCATCCTGTTCCCTGGGCCTGCCCCTCGGAGCAACCGGCCTCTCCCCTGACACCAACCAAAGCCACCTTGGCTCCCGACATCACGGGCCATCTGCCGAGGGTGTGTGACACCGAGGGCCTGGCCTTCCCCAGCTCTGCTTGGTGGAGCAGACAGGGGTAGGGGCTCTCACCGAGACGGACTCTTCCATGTCTTTCTTGTTGAGGAGGGCGTGGTTGATCCGCAACACGATCCAGTCGAACAGAGCACTGTACAGGGACTTGGCCATGGAGTCGCGGGCGGTGATAGCCTGCGGGCACAGGGTGGAGAGTGTCACACCTCGACAACGTGGGCCCTGTGCTGCACCACCCAGAGGTCTGCACTCCCGGGAAAATCGAGGCTGTGACTTTGAACACCTCACTCACTGGACACAACCCCTCTCACTCTGCACGCCACCTGTCTGCTCGGGATGCCCCTGCACACCGAAGCATGAACTATGAAGCTCGGGCCCGGCAGCCTAAGGTTCAGCGAAGTCTTTCTCACAAGCCAGCCCTATTCCTCAGAGCAACCTGGGGACGCTGAGGATGGAACACAGGCTCAGGGAGCGTGCCGGGCCGACCCGTGGGAAGAACCAGCCAGGAGGCCGAGCTGGGTGGGAAGCCAGGTAGGTCCCTTGCAGCTCTGGGAGCATCGTGGAGATGCCATCGTGGCTTTTAAATTAAACGCAGTAATGGCTTTTAAATTAAAAAAGAGGCTTAAGGAGGTCTAATTTACATACAAGAAATTGTTTCTCTTTATATACTCAGATCTAAGTTGTGACAGATGTGCTTGGCTACAGTTAAGATCAAGAACACATGTCTTGGTTTTGCCTTTCCCGGGAGGTTGTGGAAAGGGGGCCCCGAGGGATACAGAACCCTCACACCTGGCATCTGTCCCTTGGCGTCCTGCCCCTCAGGGTCAGCCAAGCTGCTGGGGGCTCAGGTGTCCTATAGCAACTTTTACAGAACATTTCAGGGGACCTTTCCCTGTGGGGGCTCAGAATGTACACAGTGCCCACTGAAGATGCCCAAGCAGTTTCTACCACCAGCTAAAAATCCCTGCCATGGCTAGGTATTTTCCTGTGGCCATCCAAGCTGCAGGCTGCGAGGCCCACTGCTCTTGAGATGTAAAAACGCAAGAAAAACCCATCACAAGGAAAACATCTTGGCTGGGGCAAAGGCCAGAGAGAGGTGTCCTATCAAGATCCCCGGGACACACTTAATGGTTGTAAAGGTCATGCACTAGCCTGGGGTGGGGGATCAACAAACTTTAAAGGCCAGAAGGTCAGTATGTTCAGCTGTGAGGGCCAGATGGTCCTGTCATGATCACCTAGTTCTGCCAATACAGTAGCAAAGCAGCCTAAAAAAAAGGGGGGGGGGGGCGTGGCTGTGCCAATAAAACTTTATTTACAAAAGCAGGCAGGAGGCTGGATTTGGCCTGCGGGCTGCAGATGGCCATCCCCTGCTAGTGAGAACCAGCACGGAAACACCAAGCAGAACACGTGTGGCCTGAGTTCTGGCCCTAGGGCTGAAGTGTGCTGTAGAAGCTGCTCTGAGCCGTGCCTAAGCTCACGTGAGAACCAGAGACAATGTCACAGCTCTTTCAAGACAGGGAAAAGGCTATCCAGGCCGGCTATTTCCAGAGCTCCCCCGCAACTTGTGGTTTGCAGCGCAGCGCCCCGCAAGAGCCCAGGGCCATGCTCACCTCGCTGAGACTGTAGGGAAGGATGAGTTTGTCATTGGCTGTCACCGTTTTTCTTTTGGTCAGGACCTCCACCAAGATTTCTCGCTTCACCTGTTTCGAGGTCAAGGAGGGAGAGAAGGCTTGTTGGGCGGGTCCTCACATCCCTGAGGTAAGGCTGGAAGCCCGAGAAAAGTGCCAGGAGGACTTCCAGCAGCCGCACCAGGAAGTGGGCCCAAAGCCCACCGAGTGATGTGCGCTATGCTCAGTGTGTTTCCGAATCATCACACTCACAAGCTCGGTCGATGGCCCTGGGAGGATGGTCACATAGGCCTGGGGGTCCCTGTGGGCCCGGGTACTGCCTGGCAACCTGCATTTATAGATGTCGCTGTTGGAGTGGGTTCCTGGCCTGTTCCCTCCTGACCGCCAAGCCCGCTCCACAAGCCAGAGGCAGTCAGAGTAGGGGCAAGGGAAGCTGCCCAAATCTCCTGGCAGGTGTGCTTACTCGTCCCCACAAACACAACAGAAGCCAGGCTCCTGCACGCAGGTACATGCTCTTTAAGAAGAGCCACAAGTGGAATGTATGCTTAGAAAACAGAAAGATGAGGGCAGGACTTCTCAGATCTGGCACCAGGGACACTCAGGGCTGGATCATTCTTTGCTGTGGGGAAGCTGTGTTGTGCATTATATGACGTTAAGCAGCATCTCTGGCCTCACCCACTACATGACAGTAGCTCCTCTGGGTTGTGACAACCCACGGATGCCTCCAGACACTACCCAGTGCCCCCTGAGGGTTGACAAGTGCCAGTGGACAAGGGGATGGCAGGTCCAATGAGCACATGACCTTGCTGATCAAAGTATGGTTTCAAAGGGCCTTTCACATGAGGGGCTGAGAGGGGGTGCAGCCGTGCTCAGGAGGGTGTCCTTGAGAAAGGAGGAAGGGATAGGATGCCCTTGAGGGCATTATGCTAAGTGAAATAAGTCCGAGTAAAACATGTATGATCTCACTGGTATGTGGAATCTAAAAGAACCAAAAAAAAAAAAAAACAAAAACCCACAAAAAAACCAAAAACCAAAACCCAAAACACTCACACACACACCCAAACCAAAAAAAAAACCCCTCCCAAAACCCCCCAAACTAAACCAAGCTGACAGATACAGAAAACAGATTGGTGGTTGCCAGAGGCAGGGGACGAGGATAGGTAAACCAGGTAATAAAGAGGATCAGAAGGAACAGACTTCTAGTTATAAAATAAAGAAGTCCCAGAAATGTCATGTCCAGCATGGGGACTTCAGTTCAGAATACCATATGCCGTAACTGCAAGTCGCTGAGAGTAGATCTTCCAAGTTCTTATGACTAGAAAAACCCGATTCTGTAACCATGTGTGGTGACAGATGTTAACAGGACTTACTGTGGTCATCGTTTTGCAATATAGACAAATATTGCATTTGATGATCATCCTGTCATAATGCCGAAACTAACATAAGGCTGTATGATGACTGTACCTCAATTAAAAAAAAAAAAAGAAAGAAAGAAAAAGAGAACCAAGGAAGAGGTGTTGAACAGATTGTGGGGAGGAAGCAGGCAGACAGACCCCGGTTTATAGACGCAAGGCCCATGCAGGAAGTTCTGGGTCCTCGCTGGCCACCATGGCCGAGTGCAGGGAGCCATACCTTCAGGAGCTGGGACAGCGTGTCCAGCACCTCAGGGGGCCCGACCTCCAGACCTTCGTCTCGGCCTGTGGCTCTCTTCTTGTACGTGACGTTGCCCAGGTACAGGATGGCTGAGAGGACGGAAAAAATCCTGGGAGAGCAAAGGAGCCTAGGTTGGGGTGGTTTCCAGAGTCGTAAGATGACAGAAGCTTCTAGCCACTTGGGCTGAATTCATACAACCAGCCAAATCCAGTAGGACATATGAAGTTAAAAAAGGTCCAGGGCGCCTGGGTGGCTCAGTCGTTAAGCGTCTGCCTTCAGCTCAGGTCATATCCCAGGGTCCTGGGATCGAGTTCCGCATCAGGCTCTCTGCTCAGCAGGAAGCCTGCTTCTCCCTCTCCCTCTCCCCCTGCTTGTGTTCCCTCTCTCTCGGTCACTCTCTCTGTCAAATAAATAAATAAATAAATCTTAAAAAAAGAAAAAGTCCAATCTCACTGCTGAGGACCCTTTGTGGAATGTGATTTTGTAGACAGATGGCTCACCTGGGTGGTTTTGGTTTTTTTTTTTTTTTTGGTGAGGAGGGTGCTTAAAAATTTTTTTATGGGAGCCTAATATGCATGAAAAAAAATGCAAAAAAAAACCCCCCAAAAAACCTGCCATGCATAAAAAACAGGTGAAAAAAAGCACACAATTCTTAAGCGTATTTTGATAAACTGTCACAAAACATACACCTCCCTGTGATGAGCACTCAGAGCAAGAAATAGAACATTCCAGCACTGGAACCCACCCCAGCTCCTGCAGAGGAATGGCTATCCTCGCATCCTAATGCTGTCCGTGAACTTGGTGTCAGTGAAATCATATGTACTTGTATCTGGCCTGTCACTGGAAGACCGTGACGTGGGGGTGCAATGCACGTTCCTGCGCGAACTGGCGTGGCCACACTCAATGCTGCAAGCCAGCATTTCTTAGCCTCTGCCCTATGGACTCGTGGGGCCGGATCATTCTTTGCTGCGAAGGGCTGCCCAGTGCACTATGGGACGCCGAGCTGCACCCCTGGCCCCTGCCCATTAGGTGCTAGCAGCTGTGTCCCTCTCCTCCTTCCCCGATGCAGGATGATGACCAAACATGTCTCCAGACATGGCCAGCTGTCCCGTGGGGGCAGAAGTGACTCTGGCTGAGCACCACTGCTGTGCGTGAAGTCCAGGGAGTGGCACTCTATAGCCCATTACTGGACAGCCTCGGAGCTAAGAATGGTTCTTCAGTTTTTTTTGGGGGGGGTGGTTAAAAAAATAAACATGGAGAAGAACACGCAACAGTGACCATCTGGCCCCCGAATCTGAAAACTGGACTATCTGGCCCTTTACAGAAAGTTTGCCCAGCCCTGCATGATATAAAGCGGTTTGTTTAGTTATTTTATTTAATTCCCGCTGGTGAGCATTTGTGTGTGTGTGTGGGGGGGGAGGTTCCTAACTTTTTGGCAGTAAATAATAAGGCTGCCATGAGCATATCTTTGAGTCAGCACATGCACGCATGGTGTTGGGCAGACACAGCTCTCGTAGAAACTGCAGACGGTTTTCCAAAGGGGCTGCCCCGATCTGTGCCCTCCGAGAAGCGTGCAGGCGTTCCCTCTGGGTATACCAAACATCGGGCAGGTGTGGCGAGGACCCTAGGTGGCTTTCAAAAAATTTTTCAAAATTTTAATTGTGGTAAGATACACATCATGTAAAATTCACCATCGTGACCATTTTTAAGAGTGAGGTACATCTGCGCTGTTGGGCAAAAGCCCCGTGGTTTGACATCTCCCAGTGACTAATGACTAATGTTGCTTTTCATGAGCTCATGGTCATCGGTCTGCCCTCCTTTAGTGTCTTAGCTCCCGCTGGGGTGTCAGTCAGCTCTCAGAGAGGGGCCTTAGGTAAGATGTGTGTGTGTGGGGGGGGTCCATGCAGAAGGTGGGATGGCCGGCCCGCCCACTTACTGCTTCTTGGTGGCTGGGAGGAAGCCCACCATCTCCATGGCCTGCTTGAGTCTCTCAAAGTCATGCTTTAGGTCTTCTCCATCTTCGATCTTCAAGTTATGCTGAAAAACAAAGTCAGGGGCACTCTGGGTATTTCTGGGCTGGCAAGGGTGGCGTGCAAGAGTGATTTTGGCTGGAACCGAGGGGGCAGGGCTCAGGACACGGGGAATGAATGGGCCCCTTTATGCCGCCTTCTCTGGGCCTCTTTGGAGTCGGGTTTGGGGGCCGGAGAGGGCCCAGGCAGACAGCCTCTGACCTCCCGGTGGCACGTAAACAGCCCGTGGGGAACAGAGGCGGCGTTTGTGGCTGGGACGTGGGGCTGTTTACCTGGTTGAGGTAGAAATAATCTTCAGGCTGCTTGAGCTGAAATTCTTGACGCTCTTCCTCGCTGACGCCAAGTAACAAATAATAAAACACATGGTAGTTCCTGTGGGTCAAAACGAGGAGAAAAAATTCGTTTTTGGACACCACACGACAGCTAGTCTTCAAACCACTGCTAATATTGCTTTGGAGCCCACACTGGGGGGAAAGAAAGCACCTCAAATATGTGCCAATTTGAGACAATAAGTCGATTCTAAAAACTAAACTCTGAGCTTCTCTGGTGAGTAGATGTCTGTGGATGGGGGGGTATTACTCTGAGTAAAAGCCTGGAGCAGGCACAAAAATAAGCCCAAAAAAGGTGGTTTAGGAGGTATGAGAGCAAAGCTTGCAGCCACAGAGCAGCCTCGATCCTGGGACATCAGCCACGGCCTCCTGTAGGCCCAGGACACCTGCTTCTCTCCTTTGTGGGGAAGAAAGCAGATGTGGTGGGTCACCAAGGAAATTTCTTCCTACCTCTCATCCTTCTCTTGAGAGACCAGGCGGGACTTTTCAAGCAGGTATTTTTCGACAACAGCTCTGTCATTAAAAGAAAGATGAAAGAATAAGATGTTAACATTTTGATAAGAGTTTTCTGGAAGAACTAGAGTAATTTGTTACCATAATAAAGCCAGCTGTGGATTAACTTCCTTTGATATAAGGTAAACACAGGTACCTAAATCACCTTTAGAAATATGGGGCGCCTGCGTGGCTCGGTCAGTTAAGCATCTGCCTTCGGCTCAGGTCATGATCCCAGGGTCCTGGGATCGAGCCCCGAGTCAGGGTCCCTGCTCAGCAAGGGAGTCTGCTTCTCCCTCTGCCTCTGCCCCTACCTCCTGCTTGTGCTCTCACACTCTGTCTCAAATAAATAAATAAAATCTAAAACAAACAAAAAAAACAACAAAAAAAGAAATACAACCATCCTAAATGTCGCAAATACAACCAATTTAAATGTTGCAAATATAATCAGTCTATGTGTTGTAAATATAACTACCCTAAAAATCACCCTAAGTGTTGCCTTATTCTATGACTGCCATCCATAAAAATAAGGAACTCGGGTTGGCCACTTCTGCTCCCCAGACCAGATGCAGGCTGATCATTGCTCAGAAAGCTCAAGGAGCATCCTGGAGGAACCCCCTCAGGCAGCGGAAACCCGAGTGATTATACCCATGTTTTCATGGACAATATAGAAGGTCACCCCCTGCATTCACCACCTCCTCAGCAATTAAATGCTTCTCCCATTAAAAATCTAAATATAAGCTAACAGTTTCATTTTCTATTTTTTTTTACAGCTTCATTATTGATATAAACCACACATTCTTATTTATTTATTTATTTATTTATTTATTTGACAGAGAGAGAGAGACAGCAAGAGAGGGAACACAAGCAGGGGGAGTGGGAGAGGGAGAAGCAGGCTTCCCGCGGAGTAGGGAGCCCAGTGCAGGGCTCGATCCCAGGACCCTGGGATCACGACCTGAGCCGAAGGCAGACGCTTAACGACTGAGCCACCCAGGCGCCCCTAAACCACACATTCTTAAAGTGTGCAACGTGGTGAGTCTTGACTGGGTCCTTTCCTATGTTGTTCCACCAGCTTTACTAGCTGCCACTGACGTACAGTAAACTAGAAGCGTGTGAACTGATGAGTTGTGACACATGCAGACACCTGTGTGCCCACCACCATGACCCAGTTTCCTGGGCCCTTGGTCACCCCTCCCAAGTGGCCACTGATCAGCCCCACTATAGATTAGTTTGCATTGTCTAGAATTTTAAAGAAATATAATCCTTTGACATATATACTGTGTCTGCCTTGTCACTCAGCCCGAGAACTCTGCGATTTAGCCACATCGTAGCGTGTATCGGAACTCTGTTCCTTCTCGTGGCTGGACATAGCACATCTGTCGACCCGTTCATCCGATGACGGATGTTTGATGGTCAGGGGTCCACAAGACTGGATGGCCTCTGGGCCAGGGGCCAGGGACCTCTACAGCCACACTCTCAATGCTAGCAGTAGTAATGGTGACTATTCCTCGAGCACCTAGTGCCTTCTCAGGAATTAAATGCCCTGAATCCTTCCACCTGGGGGTGGGCACTGTGGCTCCCATTGAAAGATGAGATACTGAAAATTGAAGGGACCACCTGCTGCCTAGGACCCCACGGGAGGGAAGTGGCCTGGTGGGGACCCGAACCAGGCATTGGCCCTGCTCCCTCCACACCCACTGGGGCTGGAGGGGCTGGGCTTTCATGGGTTCCACAAAGTGTGGGAGCTGGATGGCTTTGCAGGCCACCCTCATTTGAGTGCATCTGGTTTTATAGGAGGGGCAGCTGGTGCCCGAGGGGTGGGGGGCAGACCTGGGGGACAGCACTGGGCCCCTGGTCTGGGGCTTGCTGGATGCCGCCTGCCTCTCTCTCTCTCCAGGACAGTAGTCTCCTTTCTGCAGTCTTGCCTGGGACACATGCACACAAAACAGGCACGGGCAGGTGTCCACGGACTCGGCCGGTGTCCGCTCTGCTTCCAAACTCGTATGTTTTTTTTCTATTCCTTCCCCCTGCTAGTAACTATTTTAGTTATTGGTGGCTTGTTCTCCTAGGGAGGGAGGCCGCATCTGGTTCTAGAATCAGACTCCTGTTAGAATCTCCACCTGTGGCCAACTCCCTGTGTATCAGCGGTGGGGGGGGGGGGGGGAGAGGGGAAGGAGAGTGACCCCTTACTGGCATCGAGCTGCCATTTGATGACGCCTTTCCCTGATCGTTTTTAAGGCCCCGGCCCCTATCGGGGTTCGTAAGGGGGCCAGGGATCCCCCAACACTAAGCCACTGAACCCACAGGAAGACGAGGCCTTGCAAATTGGGGAACTGAAGGAAGGCTTGGACTGCCCCTGACCCTTGGCCTCCACAGGAAATGGCACTGAGAAGTGTCACCTCCACAAAAGCAGAACCGGGTCTGGGCCTGCTCTTCCCCAGCTGGCTGTGGCCACTCCCGGGACAGGAAGTGCACCTCCCCCTCGGAGAGTGGGCAGGCCACGGTCATGGGCTGAGGTGGGACTTCCTTTCCTGAGTCTGAGGCCACAGATAGAGGACTTTCAAAAGTTGGTCTATAAGACTCAGCCACCTAGAGCTCTGGCCCAGAGCTTGATGGCCGGCAGAACAGGCTGCACCGCATAGCTGAGAGCCGACCCCTGCTGGCACACTGGGTCACGTGGTGGCCCCCAGAAGATGCGAGTGTGACCTTATTTGGAAAAAGGGTCTTTGGAGATGTAATTAAGGGAAGGCATCTGGAGATATGATCATCCTCCAAGATCAGGGTGGACCCTAAATCCAAGGACAAAGTGCTAAGAAGTAGAAGAGAACACCGAGACACAGAGGAGAAGACCACGTGATGGTGGAAGCAGAGATTGGGGTGATGTGGCCATAAGCCAAGGAAAGCCTGGGGTCACCAGAAGCTGCAAGAGGGCACGAAGAATCCTCTCCTGGAGCCTCCAGGGGGAAGCGCTGTCCTGCCTACGTCTTGATTGCAGGCTTCCAACCTCTAGCACTGTGAGCCAATAAATTCCTGTTGTTCTGAGCCCCCCGGTTTGTGGCACTTTGTTCTGGCAGCCCTAGGACACCAAACAGACCACACAGAGGAGCAAGCTGGGAGCAAAGACTCCCCCATCTGGCCCACGGCTACAGAGCCAGCCCGGGACCCAGGAAAACATGAGGCAGCCTTCTGGCATCTCTGCACCCCTGAGGGAGCCCCCAGAACTGTAGATGGGGTATAATTCTGTGTCCTGTGCCTGACAAGATACTCTGGGCATCTCCTGCTAGTCAGAGGCCCCGCAACAGGGACAGGGGGTGGCCGGGCCCATGCAGGTGCCCAGCAGCACTGAGCTGGGGGGACGGCTGGATGGTCTGTGGGGGGCTGAGGGGCCGGAGCAGAATTGCCATTTATTGTGGGGTCTCTCCCCCAGACCACTGCCCATTGCAGCCTGGGCAGTGGGAAAAAGGAAAGATGCCAGAGGCTGAAGGATTTGAGAAAACAACATTCCAATTTGTGTCTTGAATATGATTTGTCATTTGAAATGATCATCAGTCAGGTAAGATGGACAGAGGAACTGACATAGTTTAGACTCAATCCCTGGGCCCCGCCAGTCGAGGACTTCTCCATTCCTGAAATGCTGGAGCCTTCTCTAGGACTCTAGCCCTGTTGCTCAGGTCTCTTCCCCATGTCGAACATTTGGGCTGCTCAGAGCATCACCTGGAACTGGTATAAATCCTGCTTCTACTACAGACCCTCCCACCAGAATGTGGAGGCAGGGATGATCCCTTTGAGCAACCCCAGACTATGCCAAGATGCCTTCTTTTTTTTTTTTTTTAACTCTGAAAGAGTTTTGTTTTGTTTTGTTTTAAAGATTTTATTTAGAGAGCGAGAGAGAACAAGTAGGAGGAGTAGCAGACAGAAGGAGAGGGAGAAGGAGGCTCCCCGCAGAGCAGGGAGCCCAACGTGGGGCTCGATCCCAGGACCCTGGGATCATGACCTGAGCCAAAGACAGTGGCTTAACCAACTGAGCCACCCAGGTGCCCCAACTCTGAAAGAGTTTCATTGGCTCATAAGACCTTTGTGTATTAAAAAAAAAAAATACCCAATACATTATGCAGTCTTAAACCATAATTACATTTTTTAACCAAACTGTAACTACCCAGAATATATACTTTTTAAAGAGAAAGAAATGCTACAGAACCGAATTCTGAAAATGACATTGACTTAAATACTATGACAAAATAGGTAATTCCTTGTAACATTAATTCACTTCACAAAGCTGCCATTTTCTTAAGCATAACTACTGCACAGAGTAACAAACACAATTTCAATGTTACACATTTAGTTGAAGTGACTGTGCCTCCACCTAAGGAACTCACATTTCTGGCACAAAATGCTGGTCTGTTTTAACTTTCACCAATCAACTTCACAATCCAGTTACCACCTACCCACTCACACATCTACCTAATCCAGTTATCCATCCATGGATCCATCAATCTACGAATTCATCCATCTGTGAATTTTCCCATCTAGCAATGAATCTATCCACCTACCCACCCAGTCCATGAATTTATTCATCTATCTACTCACCCACCCACGAATCCATCCATCTACCCCCCTCCCTCCCATTCACCCATCTGCTTACCTTCAGTACTTCCTTGGACAACCACTTCATTGCTGCTACCCAAACTTATGTCTTCTCCTGGCTAAAGGGGCACATGTTTGGCAACTGCCACAGTCCACATCAACTCTGCCTGTGGCATCCCCAGACCCACTGAATTTGAAACCTCATCAAGACCAAGACATAAGTTGGTATGTCCTTGCCTGTTCTTGGCAAACTCCATCACGCTAGCACCTTCAGGTCGTTGTACTTGCTTCTTGGGCACCTGGGCCCAGGCTCGATGACCTGGGGACAGAGGTCCCGCCCCTCCCACGCTTACATTTCCCACTTTGACCCACAACTCAGATCTTCACATCACTGACTTAAATAAAACCCACACTTGCTTCCCTGTACAATTCACACATATCTGCAGAGCCACAATTTCCACACTGAGCTCCCAGGCTGGCTCCTCCTCGCAGGGATGCCCAGGACCCCAGGACCAAGGCTGGTGGCCCACAGCTAGGCGGCTGCCAACTCACCCTCTCACGATGCCACTCTCCAGGTAGTTGACCTGGATGAATTTCCCAAATCGGCTGGAGTTGTTGTTGTGGGCCGTTTTGGCATTTCCGAAAGCCTGTGGGGAAAACAAGAGCAGGTTTTTCAGGTCGTGAGGATGAAATTTCTACACGCCGCAGCCTGGAGCCTTGGAAGTCCCCCTGGGCATCATGGACACTCATTTGCCTGAAGTCAGCCAGTGGCCCTGATGAGCCTGGTAAACACAAAGGCGTGTAGCCCAGGTGTGCGCCAACAGACTTTATTACCTCTGTGTTTGGGTTGTGTGAGGGGTTCAAGCTTTAAGCCTCAGACATGAAAAATGCTAATCAACGGCATTCTTTTTCCGTTATAATTGTTCGGAGGGTGAACTCTGGCCCGTGGGCTGAAATCCAGTCCACTGCTTATTTTTGTATTGCCTGTGAGCCAAGAGTGGTTTTTACATTTGTAAATCGTTCAAAAAAAAAAACAAAAAAAACCCAAAAAACAAGAATAGTACTTCCTGACACATGAAAATTCTATTCACATTTCAGTGTCCATAAACGAAGTTTTACTGGCACACAGCCAAGCCTGTGCATTTATGGATCACCCATGGCTGCTTTCTCACTCTAGCAGCAGAATAACCATGATAGAGACCGTTCTGGCCTGCAAAGCTGAACATATTCACTGTCTGGCCCTTTCCAGAAGAAGTTTGCTGGGCCCTAAGCTGATGAGGGCTCTGGGCCCCAGGGGAAGAGGAGGCTGATTGAGAGGGAGCAGATGTGGAGACAGGTCCTGGCCTGGAGGGGTCCTGCGATTCTGTGAGAGGACAAGCCGGTTCACAACACAGTTTTTTTTTTTTAAAGATTTTATTTATTTGACAGAGAGAGACAGCAAGAGAGGGAACAAAGCAGGGGTAGTGGGAGAGGGAGAAGCAGGCTCCCTGCCGAGCAGGGAGCCCCATCTGGAGCTTGAACCCAGGACCCTGGGATCATGACCTGAGCCTAAGGCAGACGCTTAACGACTGAGCCACCCAGGCGCCCCTCACAACAAATTTTTTGATTGGGGTGAAACTGGCATAACATACAATTAACCATTTAAAAATAAACAGTTCAGTGGCATTTAGTACGTTCACAATGTTGTGTAACCATCACCTCCATTTAGTTCCAGAACATTTCCATCACCCCAAAAAGAGACCCCCATCCCCATCAGCTGTCACTCCCCATCCCCCCTCCTGCCTCCCCCAGCCCCTGGCAGCCACCAGTCTGCTTTCTGTCACTATGGATTTGCCTGTGTGTGATATTTTGCCTAAGTGGGAGCATACAGTATGTGGCCTTTTGTCTTGCTTCCTTCACTTAGCAGGATGTTTTTGGGGTTCATTCTCATGGCGGCATGAATCAGGGCTTTATTTCCAATATATAGAGGAAAGGATGCACGGTGCATGGAGTCTGTGACTCACTGGGGTCCCCCCTGGGCCTCCTGTGTGTCCACAACCCAGATTAAGACAAAGAACACACCCCGCTCAGGGCCTTGGGGTGCCCCTTCTCCATGAAGTACCCAACACCCCGGAGGGGTGAACAGACAGGGAGAGGGTATGATAAAGCCTTGGGGGAATGCAGGGCAGGGAAGGTGCTGGGGGCGGTTTCCCTGTTTCGGGGAGCAAGTTGCTGGCAGAGGTGGGAGCGGTGGGGCGGGCAGGGGAGGGGAGAAGGGCAGAACCGATCACGGGGCCTGGTGCTCAGCTGTCCAAGCCCTTGTGGCTCCAGGGGCCAAAGAAGGAGTGACATGGGGGGTGGGGTGATGCCCCACTCACAGACAGAAAGGGAAGCTTGGTGCCCACGAGAAGGGCCAACAATGTTTCAGTTTGAGAAGGCTGAGCTGTGTGGGAGGCTGCGTAGGCATGAGGGCAACGGAGAGGAAGTGGCAAGGCCACTGTCAAGGTTTGCAGGGTGGGGACTGAGCGTGGATGTCTGAGGGTCCGGTGGGGCAGAGGGAGGAGGGCAGGGTGGGGAGAAATGGCCAGGCCTGCAGGGAACTCAGGATCCAGGCTTTTCTTAAAGGCTTCATTCTGCAGGGAAATGAATGCAGGTGGATCACTGATCAGAGCTTTTGGTGCGGCAATCTGAAGGCAGAAGCCCCACAAAAAAGCGTCTGCTGGGGGGCAGCCCAGGACGCTTCCTTTGAGAATGGCTCCGTTCCGCAGAGCTCAGGACCAGGATAGCGGTACGTGGCTGGCGTGTGTGTGTGTGTGTGTGTGTGTGTGTGTGTCACAGGGCAAGAACTTCCTGCCCCACTGTCCCAGGATAGCGGCACCTGGCTGGGGTGTGTGTGTGTGTGTGTGTGTGAGATAGCGGCACCTGGCTGGTGTGTGTGTGTGTGTGTGTGTGTGTGTGTGTGTCGCAGGGCAAGAACTTC
>NC_058403.1:202347291-202513555 GCF_002201575.2 Neomonachus schauinslandi
CAAGAACTTCCTGCCCCACTGTCCCAGGATAGCGGCACCTGGCTGGCATGTGTGTGTGTGTGTGTGTGTGTGTGTGTGTCACAGGGCAAGAACTTCCTGCCCCACTGATCCAGGGGCGCCAGACCCCAGGAATGGGCCCTGCTGAAGGACCTGAGGCAACGGCCAAGTCACCCAGCAAGAGTGTAACAACGAAGGAGGAGCCCCAGAGAGGCAACCTGGCCGGGAGGTACACCGGGGGCGGGGGGATCTGCTCAGGGCAGGGTGGTGGCCGGGCACTTTCAGTGGGGAGTGGGCGCCACATGGCCTTATGGAGGCAGAACCCAGTGTGAGGAGATGCGTTCCCGAGTCAAGACAGCGGCCGCAGAGCCCCCTTCTCTTCTTCACAAATGCTTCCTTAGGACCTGTTGTCCATTGCCAGGTTTGGAAAGTCTGGAGAGTTGGATTAAATACAGGGGCTCTTCAGCCAATGGGAACGACCACGTCCTGCGATATGTGACCGAGCTGCTGGCCAGTGGCTGGGTGACAATGCTGGGAGCCAGGCCTGGGTCTGCCTGGTCGCCCAAGTGCCTACGGAAGCCGGCGCAGGGTTCCCAGCCTCGGCCCTGCTGATCCGTGGGGCTGGCCTGTGCACTGTGGGGTCCCGAGCCTCCACCTGGCAGAGGCCGACAGCATCTGCGACAATCAGAAACGTTCCCAGAGCTGGCTGAATTGCTGAGTAGCGCTGCTATATACAGACGGAGGTTAAAGGGGTCTGCGGGGTTGGGTGGTCAAGGGCTCTTTGGGCCCTTCATCCTGTCGTGAGGACCCCCATGGGCACTATAAGGCCCGAGGAATCCTGTGAGGAAGAAAACTGTCTTTCTAGGTTTAATCTCTGGTTTCCCTCAAGTTCAGCCTTGGAACTGTGTTTTTTGTCTGGAGTAAAGCCCGGGGACTCTTGCCGTTCTGCTCCAGGAATCAGCAGGCAGCAGGTCCGTTTACTCCTTTCATTGCAGGCTCACGAGACCCCATGGGGTGCCATCTGAGCTGAGCACAGGCCCAGGCCCTCCCCCTGCTCCGAACTAAAATAAACTCCGTGAGCAAGCCCGCCTGCCTAACTACGAGCAGATGGCGCGGCGATGCCCGAGCCTGTGTGGGCTCCTTCCCCGGGGAACGGGCCTCTCTCTGTGCTGGGGCCCCTGCAGCATCCAGGTCCAGGGCCCGCTGCAGAGGCACCCCGGCAACGTGCACGCACGTCCCAAAGACCCACGGCAGTCCCCCTTTTGAATTCGGGGCAAGACTCTGTGGGATTTCTAAGGAACAGTCAGGGCTGGTGTCTTGGGGACCACAAGAGGGAAAGTCTTCGGGATGCGAGGGCCCACCAGCTCTGTGCAGCCCAGGCCTGGGGGCGGGGGGACGGGCAGTGACCTCATGCGTCTGGTATGCGGTCTCAGCACACTGCGACTTTTCAAAGCCAGTCTAAAAATATCCGGTTGCTGCTATTATATGTCCAAGGAGGAGGAAATGCTAGCCTGGCGCTCACAGCCAAGGGAGTTATTATGTAGCTGCTCCAGGGGCTGGACGGGTGCGCGCATGGCCTCCGAGTGCATGGGAGTACAAGGGAGGATGGTGTGCTGGGTGATCATGTGGGGCCCGGAGTGGCCGGGAGGGAGGAAGCGGGATCCAGGCGCCGGCAGTGATGCGATGTGATCTGGCACTGGGGCCGCGGAGGCCAACACGTTAATGCTGTCTTCCCACCAGGCCAGGAAAGCCAGAGTGCTGGCAAAATGCTATGGGAGAAAGGCCTCTACTTTCCAGGAAACACTTCTTTCCCTTATCTAACACAAAGTACAGATTTCTCATATAAGTTATACACTATGACCAAAGAAAAAAAAAAACATTAACAGGGCACCTGGGTGGCTCAGTCGTTGGGCGTCTGCCTTCGGCTCAGGTCATGGTCCCAGGGTCCTGGGATTGAGCCCCACATAGGGCTCCCTGCTCAGCAGGAGTCTGCTTCTCCCTCTCCCACTCCCCCTGCTTGTGTCTCTCTCTATTAAATCAATCAATCAATCAATCAATCTTAAAAAAACAAAAACAAAACCAAAAAAACCCCAGAATCATGATAGAAGGAAAAAACCCGTAAAGTAGTTCAAAATCCTCCAGGCACAGTTTCTAGGTAAAAGTAACAAAGAAGCAACACATCTGCCCCTTCCTCTGACGGGGCAGATGATCGTGGGCCCACGGAGGGCACTGTGTACCCCTCCCAGGCCACCCCCGATCCTGCTGAGGATGACAAGAGCTGGAGGGACCTCTGACTTTCTTCCAACTGTCCTTGTCCTTTGAGGTTCTTTTGGGAAATTCAAAGGGTTTCTTAATTTGGAGAAATTGAGGTTGAGCATCTTACTTAGCCAGAAATTTTAGAAGGTGCATTTTCTATCTAAACAGGATGCCTCCTCTGCTCTAGGCTGAAATGCGTGGTTAACATTTTAGGAAGAATGGTGGTAACATCACAGAATGACCCGTGGTGAGTCCAGTCCCACATCAGGTGAGATGGGGCTTCTCTTTCTTTCTTTTTTTTTTTTTTTTTAAGATTTTATTTATTTATTCATGAGAGACAGAGAGAGAGAGGCAGAGGGAGAAGCAGGCTCCCAAGGAGCAGAGAGCCCGATGCGGGACTCGATCCCAGGACCCTGGGATCATGACCTGAGCCGAAGGCAGTCGCTTAACCACCTGAGCCACCCAGGCGCCCGGGGCTTCTCTTTCTTTTGCTTCTACTCCTCTGAGAGACAGGTGTGCCCCATTTCAGATGAGGAAACTGAGGCACAGAGAGGCCTGCTAACTTCCCTGAAGTCTGAGGGCAGGCAGGCAGTTGACATGACCCTGGGTTTGAATCCAGTGTCCTCACTCCCAGCACACGCTCCATGCATTGGCCCCTCAGTCCCCACAGCCTGGGACCTTTTCAGGTGCCTGCCTGCCCTGGCTGAGGCGGCTCACCCTGGGCCTGGTGACCAGGCAGATGGACGCCCGAGCCCTTTCTGAGCTTACACCTGGCCTCTTGTGCATCCCACACAAAAACCAAACAAACCTTGATGGACTGCATTAGGCAAACTGTTTTGCTTTCGATTTCAAAACCTGAGAGCCCCATGGGATGAACTCACGAAGGCAAATGCATTTGCCTTATCTCCCATGTTGACAGGTGAGCCTCAAGCTGGGATTCCCCTGTGGAGAAGTCCCCCAGCCTCACCACCCAGGGTGGCTGTCCTTCTAGCCAGGTTGAGGTGGCCTAACCCAAGATAACTCCATTGTGCCCAGGTTTACCCGTGGCCATCCTTTCTCAGAGGGAAGTTCTAGGTCATTCTAACGGTTCTCTCTTGGTTACGGGGTCGGCCTTCTCTGTTTTCCTGACCTTCTAGTCACAGGGACCGCACTTCCCAAGTGTTTGTGAGGCTTTGGCGCATGTGGTCTCATTCACTCATTCATTCGTCCATCCATCCTTCCACTTGACAACAATTTACTGATTGGCTGCTGTGTGTCTGGCACTGTTGCAGCTTCAGCGAGCCCCCTGCATGGTGGGGCTCTGAAGCAGATACCCGCATGTCCACCCTGGCCACGGATCGAGTGTCACCACCTCGAGGAGCCACCACCTTTTGTGGTCTTGATGCAGCCCCTCCCTGGGCAATGCCACCTCGGGGTGAAGCCTCTGTCCCTGCTTCAGACCACGCGCCACACGGGACTTCCGGATCTCTTGTGTCCAAGCCCAGACCGGGCATGGAGACAGAGGAGTGACTGGGGTTGTGGGGACAGGCCTCCTTTGGTGAAAGAACATTAGCAGGTATTAGGCAACAATGAAGCCTAAGGATGGGGCCAAACGAGAGTGTCTCTCCCTTGCTGGGCTCCTGTTCCAGTCATGGGTGGGGGTGGGAGAACACGACACTGGGAGCGACTGGAGGTTGGTGGTGGCAGAGTGGGACAGACTTGTTTTTCTCCACGGTATTCTCCATGTTTTGGGGATACTCTGCTATATGAAACAGAACTCGGCCTGCACCCACTGACAGGTTGCGCCCACTTGGGGACACAGATGACGGTCAGACAGGGCAGGAGGCACTCCGGGAGGTGTCTCATGGGCCTGATGGGAGCACAGAAGCTCCACAGACAGTGTCTCTGCCCAGGTGGTCCATGAACCAAGGAGCCTGGAGGGTCTGCTCTGCCCTGTGTGCTGAGCAAACAGCCCCGGGGCGTCCACTCCAACCTGGGGCTTTCCTGGGTGGAAATGCTGGGAAAATAACCCCGCGTGGGGTGGAGGGCTACTTCTGGCAAGGAGCCCAGGCAAATGGCTCTGTCTGCAGGGGATTCCAGTGGGTCCCGGTAGACTAGGGGAGGGTCACCAGAGGCGAACTGGTTCAATGCTCTTGGGTTTCAGATTCCCCTCCTGTCAAATGAGGGAGAGAACCTCTGACTCCCCACGTTGTTTAAAGATGAAATGAGACTATGGAAACCAGGGGCTGCAACTTTGTCCTGTGAAGGGCCACATAATACATATCTGAGGTTTTGTCAATATGACCCGAATCTGCCATTGTAGCCTGAAGCAGGGACAGATGGTCTGTACGAGAATGGAACTTGGTTGTGTGGAGGGCACCTCCCTGACGTCTGGCAAGGTGGGGCAGTCTTGGGCTCTGATCTCTACCAAGGTTGGCAAATTATGGCCAGCTACCTGTTTCTGTATGGTCCACGAGCTAAGGATAGTTTTCACACTTTTTAATACTTGAAAAAAAAAATCAAAAGAGTATTTCACAACACATGAATAGGATATGCAATTCAACTTTCACGAATTCACTTCGAGAATAAAGCTCCACTTGGCGTATAGCTACGTCTGTTTACGTGTGGTCTGTGCCTGCTCTCAGACTACAGCAGCAGAGCTGAAAATACAGACCTGGGGTCCTTTACAGGACAAGACACTGTTCTAGGGGCTCTCTGCTCCACGGGCAGGAGAAGACTCTGACACTCGGACACGGGGTGAGTGAACAGGAAAGGGTGTGACCGTCGGCGGGACTGACTGCTCTCCCAGGGCACAGCAGGGACCCAGAGAAGCAGGACCTCAAGGCACGGAGGGGAGGGCCGGATGGGCCAGCAAGGTCACAGGAGGTGGGGAAGTGAGAAGTACAGCTAAAGCGCTTTCCAGAGAGCTGTCATACAGGGAGCGGGGGCCGGTTCTAGGGACGGAAGATGCCGGGTGAGGACAAGGATGACGATGGGAAGGGGGTGGTGGTGAGAGGAGGTGGCTGTGGGGTGGGAGAGAGGACCCTCCCCCTCCCCACCACCACTGCCAGCCTGCCCAGGTGGCACTATAGGCTCCGTGGGCCTGTGGGTGTGGGCAGGAAATGGAGGGGTCACATCCAACCCCATGGCTCCTGATTCTTAGATGTTCGGAAATGGAGGTTTTCCAGGGCCCTGCTGACACCTGGCCTCTGCCTGAATTGTTTCCTTCCTGTTGCCCATGGGCCTTGGGGGCACCCCGTGGGTTCTCACAGCCAGCTGCTGGACAGATGGGTGAATGGACATCAGGCATCTGCAGAGAGCCAAGTGACGATGGGATGGGACACTCAGCCTACCTCCGTGCCCCCAGTTTGTAATGGGCTCTGTCACTCTTATCTGCACTGGCCCCAACAATCAGCCACAGACTCGGACAGAAACACTGAAAACCAGCAAGGGCTCCTGGAACCAGAACAGGCTCTTTGAAATGGATAGATTCCTCCCAAGGGCCAAAGTTTCAAGCAAACCATGCTGGGGGGTGGGATTGCGGAATCTTTAAAAAAAAAAAAGGAAGAGGAAGATAAAAAAGAAACCAAGTATGAAACAAGTTCTTGTATCTGGTATTTCACTAAATTTTTGTTTAGGTTATAATGAAACCATGTGCCTGATCACAGAGAGTAAAGAACAGATCAAGCTTTGATGGGGGAGGGCCTTGCTTGGTTCTTATGGCACCAAAAACATTTGAGGAATTCAAATGATCCCTGAGGGCTCATCTTATCCATTTCAACAGCCAAATCATTCTCTTTGGGGTTTACTTGGTTCTTTTTCTCAGGTTTTTGAGCTGGGAAATTAATTCACTTACTTTCATTTGTTCGTATTTAAGACTATAAAGTGCTTATGGCTACGAATTGCCCTCTTGGTACTGCTTTACATAGTCCTGTGGATTCTGATAACATATAGTTTTGGTCACGGATTTTTAGAAAACCTGTAATTTTGGTTTACAGATGCCCCTTCATCCAAGAGTTGTTTAATAGAGACTTATGGTTTCTTTCTGAAAAAAATTTCCATGTGCAAGGGTCTTTAAAAAATTAATTTCTAGTTTCATTGCATTGTTAAGAGTGCTGCTTGTAATAGTTCTACTTTTGGAAGTTCTAGATGCTTTCTCCGTGGCCTGATATAGGAATGAGTCTTGTGAATGCTCCATGAATAATTTAGATTTATTCTCTTATCAAAGTGAAAGGTTTATTTATTTATTTATTTTTTTAAGTTTTTTTTTTTATTCATGAGAGACAGAGCGAGAGAGAAAGGCAGAGGGAGAAACAGGCTCCCAAGGAGCAGGGAGCCCGATGCGGGACTCGATCCCAGGACCCTGAGATCATGACCTGAGCCGAAGGCAGACGCTTAACCATCTGAGCCACCCAGGCGCCCCAAAGTGAAAGGTTTATGATACGTCCATAGATCTGCCTAAACACACGGTTTGGGCATATTACATCCCTGCCGATTTGCTGTCCACACAACCAGTCTCATGCTATGTGTTTATGGCTGTTTCTCCCAGGATCTTCTAGAATTTCCACTTTGTAAAGGCAACAGCTGTGTTGTTTGGTGCATAGATACTGCCAACTATTATACCTTAAGTGTAAACTGAGGTTTTTGGTATTATGATGAATCTTCTTTGTCACATGTAACATCCAGAGCTCTGAACTCTGCCTTCTCTGTGTCCATGGAACTACAGCTCTTTTCGCTCCTGTTTCTATCTGCCTGCTACATCTGGGCCTGTCTTTTCATTTTTAGCTCCCTCCTTGGTTTAGGTGTGCCTTGTTCATACAGCACAAGGTCGGGACTCAGCTTTGTGAGCCAAGCTGAAAATCCTCTCCTTTCAATAGGCGGATTGCACCCGTTTACATTTAGCAGCACGACAGATTCATTCCCTTCTGAAGCCCAGGCTGCCATCATTAGCTCTCTGCTGCTTGTGGGTGTGGCTGAGTGACCAGAGTCAGAGCAATTGTCCGGGTCACTTGATGACTTTCTGAAATCCTGCACCTTTTGCAGGACTTTTCAACCTCACTTTGCAACTGATTAGTGTGGCGTTGGTGAGGTGGGATGCACCTGGGAGAGAGCATGCTCCGGGGCTGCTGAGCTGAGAGGAGAGTTTGAGTAGGGGACCCATTCTGTAAGTGGGCAGTTCATTATGGAAGGTTTCATCTTGGGAGGATGCCTGCCTCCCTACCCAATTCCCAAACGGCACGGACTCGGTGCCAATGATGAGAACAGCAGGGCTTTTGGTACTTTCTATGCAGCAAAACCAAGCATTTGCATGCATGAGGAAATGTGAGCTCCCAGGGGTGAGCCGGAGGGTCTCCAGGGCATCTCTCCACTCTTCTGCAGGCACTACACACTCTCTCCACATCCCTGGGGAAGGGCTTGCCTTTGAACCCACCCCCCATACCTGGGGTGGACAAACCTGTCATGTTGGGGCTCCCTGCTTACAGTAGTGGGGAATCTGTCAGAACTGCCAAGATTTCAGTGGCCGCTTTCCCCAGAGCAAGTCACCACTACTGTGCCGCTCTGGTGGGTTGGGGAGAAGGAGAGAAAAGGTGGAGATCCCAACTATGAGCTGTGGGGGCTTGTTAAAGATACGGAGTCTTGGGCCCCATCCCAGACCTGCAGAATCTCTAGAAAGGCCAAGGAATCTAAATTCTTAAATCAGAGCCTGAGGGGGTTCTTCTGATTCAAGGAAGGACGAGAACTATGGCTTTAGGGTTTGTTTTGAGAAGGAAGTATCTCTAGTGGAGGTGTGAGAGGTCCAAGTTCCAGTTTGCCAGGGTCTTCCCTGTCTAAGATTTACTTCGAACAACTCACCAAGGTGGTGGGAGCTTATCTAAGCCCCAGGTCTACAGACTATGCCCCACAGGCCAAATCTGGCTGTCTTTTTATGAAAAATATAAACTTTTAAGATTTACAAAAAGTTATAAGAATATCTCAGCAAATTCCTGTGTACCTCACATTCAGTTTCCCCTATTTTTTAAAGATTTTGTTTATTTATTCCGGGGGGGGGGGGGGGACGAGCAGAGGGAGAGGGACAAGCCGACTCTGCGGGTAAGCACGGAGCCCGACGTGGGGCTCGATCTCAGGACCCTGAGATCATGACCTGAGCCGAAACCAAGAGTCAGACACTTAACTGAATGAGCCACCCAGGTGCCCCCAGTTTCCCCTATTAACATTACCTTTGACACAACTAACAAACCAATACTGATTGATAAGTTCTTATTCACTAAGTTCACATTTTATTCAGATGTCCTCAGTTTTTCTCTAAAGTCCCTTTTCTGTTCCAGGATCCCATCCAGCATTCCCTATCACATTCAGTCATCCTGTCTCCTTGGTGTCTCCATACCAAGTTTCTCAGCCTTTTCTTGTTTTTGAGACCTGGACAGTTCTGAGGAGGATTGGCTGGGTATTTTGCAGAAGGTTCTTCAATTTGGGTCTGTCTGATGCTTCTCTCCCACCACTTGTCTTTGTAAATAGTTTTATCGGTACATGGCCCCACCCATTCATGTATGATTATCTGTGGCTGTTCTGCTCTGTTCTGCAGACTGCATGGTCCTAAAATCTGGAAATGCTGACTATGGGGCCCTTGGTAGAATCAGCTTGCAGAACTGTGGTCCAAGCCTCTCCGTAAGGGCAGTGGCCTAATCCAGGATACGGACTCTGGAGCGGCCAGTGCCAACCCACTCTGGCAAATTTTACCATCACTCAGCTGCTGGAGTTTCAGCAATGAGCATAATGAATGTTCAAAGTGGGCTTCCATGGATGGAAAAGTAGGCTGGATAAAACATTTTTGAGACATTTGCCTCCCTTGTTTGAGAAATTCCATTTAAGGGTCCTGTGGCCTGTTCTTTAGGGATGGGGCTCAGGGAGATGGAGGCGCTCAGGTGTGCCTAAAGCCACCAAAGAGGCCAGAGCCAATGGAACTCTAGGCTCTAGGATGTCTGGGGGGCTCCTGTTTAAGAAGTCGTCCCTATAGCATTTGGTCTGGGACTTGTACTCATTATAACCCTCTCTGCTCTAGCTATGATGGCAGCAGGATGCAAGATCTATGGGAGGGGACCAAAGTGGGGGAATGCGGTGGGTCCCCATGGGCAGTGTTCCAGATATGTAGAGACCACTCTGCATTTCTGTTTTAACTGTGAAGTTCATATAACATCAAATGCACCATTTTAACCATTTTAATGTGCAATTCAGTGGCATTTGGTATGTTCACCATGTTGTGGCAACTATCACCTCTATCTAGTTCCAGGACATTTCATCACCCCAAAAGAAGACTCCATCCCCATGAGCAGTCATTCCCTGTCCCCCTCCCTCAGCCCTGGCAATTGCTAATCTGCTGTCCCTCTGGACTTGCCTCTTCGGGACACACATGGATAGGATCACAGATTATGTGGCCTTTCGAGTCTGGCCTCTTTTGGTCGGCACGTTGTTTTTGTGGTTCATCCACGTTACAGCCTGTATCAGTGATTTATTCCTTTTTGTAACTAAGTAATCTCCACTGTATCCACTCTGCCTTGAAAAGGGGCAGTAGGAGCAACATCCTGGCCTGCCTTCGTGGGTCACTCAATCTTCCTTGGGTCTGGGGGAACCCTGACTGGTGCTGACCTGAGCCCAGGACCACTGGAACCGAAGGCTCCAGCAGTCAGGGGTCAAGTGCCCCAAACGCGTCTCTTTCAGGCAGACACAATCTTCCCTTTGACTTTCCACCACCGGCCTGCTTCCAGCCTTTGTGTCTCTCGAAGCCCCCTCCCTGGCATCTCCCATCTTCCTTATGGGCTCAGCCCTGGAATGGGTGTGGAAGACTGCCCATGCCCAGGAAGGCTGTCCTTGGCTCCCCATGAGACTCGGGTCTGCTTAATTAGACTAAGTGGCCCTGGAACACCAATGGCCCCTCAGAGCCTCCGGATGTGGGGTGGCGGGAGCCACGCTGTGTGCTGGCTCTGTGGCATGACTCTGCTGGCCACATGACACTCTGGACCTTTGACTCTCCCAGAAGGCCTTGGGGTGGGACTTAGCCAGATTACTGGGGGCAAGAGCATTCTAGACTGAGAGTGTAGTGCACGCAAAGGTCCTGGGGATGAGTGATCAGGAAGGAGGCAGAGCAGAGAGGTAGACTTGCCACAGGTCACACAGCGCACGGGCAGCTGAGCTGGGCTAACTAGTCCTGCTCCTGTCTTCCCGGCTTCCTGGCAGGGGCAGCTTCAGGCCCTGAAGTCTGGCACGTGGTAAATTCTGGTGGAAGGGCGCGTGGCTACATAATGAAGGGCAAGGACTGGTCCAGGCACTTTGGGAGACCTGAAGATGTTCCCTCAGGGGCTGTGCATCCTTGTCATCTTCTCTCCCCGCCCACCCCCGCCCCTGCCACTGCTTACCATCTCTTAAAACATTCACACCCCCAACAAGCTCTGTCCAGGTGGTGGCTCCAGAACCCCAGGCTGGCTTTATAACTGCATATCCTGGAGGCCTCTAAACTCCAGCAGATTGCTCAGCCTTGGCACTGCTGGCATTTGGGGGCCAGATCCTTTTCTGTGGAGGGGGCTGGCCTGTGCACTGGAGGATGCCAAGCAGCACCCCTGGCTTCTACCCCCCAGATGCCAGTTTCCAGATATGGTCAAACGTGCCCTCGGGGTAAAATCACCCCAGCTGAGAACTGAGCCTTGAACTCCGTTAAAAAAATCAGCTGCCCCGGAGACCCCACGGTCAGAGAAGGCTAAATGGAACTCTGTATGTTCTCAGGGGTCACCTTACGGGGGTGATGATACCACGTAGCATCCCCGAGGGCCCACTTCATGGAGGACTCTGTGCCTGGGTGTCTGACTGCTGCCATGTGGTGCCATTCTCCCCTCCCCCCAAGAGGAACTGGTCAGGAACTCCACACTGGGGTCACAGGGCTGGTCAGTAGCTGGGCAGGTGACCACGAGCCTCAGGCTCAAGGGGCCTCAGGTAACTGGGGTCTTGCAGGGCCTGGCCTTGGGAGTTGGCTGTGGCCAGCTGGTGGCTGGCTGACACAGAGGAAATTTCAGAGGGCAGCTTCCCGGTGATGCTGGGGATGGGGCACTGGAATCCCTCCATCCTGGATAATCACTAGGAAACAAATCAGCTGCCAGGCCGTATGGTTGCTCCTGGCCCAGCTTCGTTCCCGCCCGAACAGCAAGGCAGATGTAGCTGATAGATGGGCAGACATTCCCTGGCCCTCTCCAGTCCTGGTGCAGCAGAGTGTCCAGAACATTCGGAAAAGGCGGTGGCTGTGGCAGGGGTGTCCCAGGCCCAAGCTCTGTTTCGCCTTTTAATCAACCTTTTCTGTAAATTCCAAGGAGGCCTTTCTGGGTGCTTAAAATACACCCCATAATTTCACTTTCCTCTTTAGACACAGCGTTCCCAAAAATATAAGTTCCCCTTTTGTCTAAAATACCCTTCGATGGTTGCACAGTGTCAGGGCTTTGCACTTTTTTAGGCAGCAGACCAGAAAGGCAGCCCTAGGTCTGCAGGGCACAGGGGGGACAGAGGGCACCAGTGAGCCCCAACTTCTAGATGGCCACCCCTTCCTGGTACTTCCCCCCACACCACTGCCGTAGGACACTCCTATGTTCTCCTCACCTCCCCCAGACACTCTCTCTTTCTGCAGCCCCTCCCACTTTGCAGCTGGACTGTCTCCTGTCATCCCCCCTCTTCCCCGTCTCTGATCTGGGTGCTCCTGGTAGCTGCTCCCCATTTTCTGCATCTGGGGACACCCTTGTAGTGACGTGGGAGTACCCCTACCTGCTGGTTTGCATTAAGCCCCGTGGCCAGGAACGTCACCAGCCCCCACCCCAGGCCGCAAGAAACTCGTCCTCACGCTCCTCTCTCTGGCTGAGTCATCATCCCCCAGCTGTGAGCTCCCATGAGTCCGCCTCGACACACGTCTGACACCTCAGACGCTAGCTAGCTTCCTCCAGGGGTGTCTGATCCCTGGATGCGCACTTCCGGCCTGGCCCCATCAGCTTTAGCGCCTTCACACTGCTTCTCCGAGCAGCTCCTGGAGGATCCAGGGATTGTTGCGGGGGTGGGAGTGGGGGTGTCCAGGTGGACTAGGGTGTCACTCCGTGTCCTCATCCCGCTGTGACCCCGGCAGACAGCGCTGCCTTGCAGGCGGGGGTGCGGGAGGCCTCAGGGCCCAGGGTGCGTCTGGAAACCCTCTGAGGGCCCTCTGGGAAGGTACAAGGCTGGGTGGGGGCCCCACATGTCCCCCGCCACCCCCAGCCAGAGCTCAAACAGGCTGGCTATTAAAGCACTCTCAGCTGTCCATGGGACAGAGTGGGTGAGCATGACAGCAAGGAGCCCCGCACAGAGCCCCAGGTTGGAGCTGGCCCTGCTGAACTTTCTGGGACATCTACATCCCAGGCCTCCTTTCCTGACTCCTCCAAACCACTTTAAGACTCTACAGTTCTGGGGCACCCGGGCGGCTCAGTCAGTTAAGCGTCTGCCCCACATCCTGCCTGAGCAGGGACTGAGCCCCGTGTCGGGCTCCCTGCTCAGTGGAGAGCCTGCTTCTCCCTCTCCCTCTGCCCCTTCCCCCTGCTCGTGCTCTCTCACTCTATCTCAAATAAATAAAATCTCAAAAAAAAAAAAAAAAAGACTCTACAGTTCTGACTCTACTTCTGATGTGTGGGGTTTTTTCCCCTCCAAACCAAGCTCTCCTCCAACACCGGCTGGGTGTTCTAAGTTTCAACTCAATTCTGATACCGTCTCCCCTGAGATAGTATCAGCTCCCACAGGTTAAGGCCTCAGTCCCACAAAGGCTGCACGCTCCCCCCTTCAGATGCCAAGCGAAAGGTTTTATCCATGCTTCTGACCAACTGGCTATCAGTCAGAGGTTCCTACTACAACCCCCTCTTTGGGTTTGATTAATTTGCAAGAGCGATTCACAAAACTTGGGAAACCAGTTTACTCATTCCATTTCCGGTTTCTTATAAAAGGATATAGCTCAGGAATAGCCAGATGGAGGAGATGCACAGGGCAGGATATGAGGGAAGCTCCATGCCCTCTCTGAGTGCACCACCCTCCCAGCACCTCCACGGATTTACCAGCTCAGAAGCTCTCAACTCCTTCCTCTTGCGTTCTTATGGAGACTTCGTCACAAAGGCATGGCTGATTAAATCATCGGCCACTGGTGACTGATTTCAACCTCTGGCCCCTCTTCCCTCCCCAGAGGTCACGGGCACGGGGCTGAAAGTTCCAACCCTTTAATCACATGGTTGGTTCCCCTGGCAACCAGCCCCATCCTTAGGTGCGTTCCAAAAATCACCTCATTAATATAACCACCTTATTATTCTCATCACTTAGGAAATTCTAAGGGTTTTAGGAGTTCTGTGCCAGGAACAGGAGTTAAACCAAACATATGTTTCTTATTATAAATCACAATACCACAGACCCCACTGTGGGTAGATGTTTACGAACACATGTATCTATACCTAGCATAGATACAAATGCAGGAAGAGTTCAGTTGGTGACAGCAGTTCTCTGGAATGAGGGTGGGAAGCTGGTTTGAATATGGGGAGCTGAGCAGAAGGTGAGAAGAGGGTATGAAAAAAGTTAACTGTGGCAAGTTCCAGAATGTTCTATGGGAATGTACAGGTATGACTGGTCAGCTAACCCTTCCTGTAAAGGGTCAAGTGATAAATATGTTCGGCTTTGTGAGCTCTCTGGTGTCTGCTGCAAAAAGGCTCTGCCCAGCCTTTGCGAAAGGCAGAGTGAAATCTACCGCAGACGACAGGTAAATGAGGGGGCATGGCTATGTGCCAATAAAACTTTATATATAGCAACAGGCCCTGGCAGATTTAACCTGTGGGCTGTATTTTCCCAATTCCTGGTACATACAAAAAGAAATTATACTTCAAATAAGGAAAAAGATACTAAAAAAAATAAAAAGAAGAGGGAAAAAAAGAGAAAGCAGCAGCAGCAGCATTATATGAAAAAAGCGAAGAAAAGCACCTGGGTAGAACCAAAAGCAGTAACGTGTCACGATTTTGCCGAAGTGGGGCAGAAAACCACACGTGCTCCTCGGCAGCACAGACCACGATGGTGGCCCTGGTGTGCTTCCTGCCGGGGAGACACTTAAAGGAGACATGAGGCAAACCACAGCCAACACGTGCTGTTACATTCTGAAAGTCACACCAGGAGGACAGGGGTGGAGGGACAACAGAATGCCAGAGCTTGGAAGCAGCGCAAACTACATGAGAAATCCACTCGCGTGCTCTGGTGGAGTTCCTCTGCAGCAATGCCCGCAGGGAGCGCGCCGCTTCCCGGCTCTGGGGGGCCTCGAATCGGGCAACTGCATTTTTTTGGTATCGACGAGCAGCTCTTAAAAGATGTCACTCAAGGTCCACCCCAAAGGCCAAACCCAAGAGTATTTGGGTGTCAATGAAGACTCGAGGTGATTTCTGGTCTTGGGGTAGGTGGGTGGGGGCATTTGCAAGGCTCTGGCTGATCGCGGGGCAAGAAGCAGCACCAGCCTCCTCTTTCCGGGAATGACAGAGAAAGCCAGCAGGAGATTGCATCCCGGCCTGCCAGCCACCCTGAGTGCTGGTACTGAATATAGCTGGGTTGATGTGTAAGTACAATGGCATAATGTTACCAAAAAAAAAAAGAAAGAAAAAAATCTGAAGCTATTTAGGCATAAAACATCTGCGACATTGAAATCGTTCTTTGCATGCAGTCAACCTAAAGCTGATTCTCAATGGGGGCGACTCAGCCCTACCAGGGGGACACTTGGTGATGCCTGGACACCGTTTTGGTTATCCTGCCTGGGGTAGGGACTGCTCCTGGCACGTAATGGGTCAAGGCCAGGGACGCTGCTCAATATCCTACAGCGTATAGGATGGCCCTTACGACAGAGAGGGACCCGGCCCTCTCTATGTGTTTCTCTCTGTAAGGTCTGAAGCCGACCCCACACAGGCCTTATTTATCCTGTTGGCCCCTGTGGGGTTTGCCCTGCCCTATCCCCCTCTTCCTCCAGGTTCTGGCTTCAGCTCCTACCTTCCTTCAGGCTGCTCTGCCGACCTGGGGCCCCCCCAAGCGACTCCCCCAAACATCCTGGGGAGACCACACTGGGGACAGAAACAGCCAGAGATTTGACTCCTTGCTCTGTGTAGCCACCTGAGTGGGGCCCACCCGCCTCATGGACTCTCAGTAGCTCACCCGGCCTCAAGGACGGCCCAGAATAGCTCGAGCCTTGACTGCTGGCCAGGGTGTGCGGGATGCCTTCTGGGAGCTCTAATTCTGTCCCTCTCCCCACCTAAGCTGCACGCCCACTCCAGCTCACCCCCAACTCAGGAGCGTCTGGGGACTCCAGCCCAAGGCCCAAGGCGGCCTGTGCACCCAGACTCAGCCCTGGACTGGTCTGGTCAGCATCTTTCTCTAGCGCATCCCATGCTGCCGCCCTAGACCCTCTCAAGCCCAAGCCCCACCCCCTACCAGCGGCCAACCTTCCCCTCAATGGACCAAAAGAACAAGCGCTCTTAGGACTCTCGCCCCTAAACACCTCCACATTCACGTACAGCAGACACAACCCAGCCTTTGGGGCCCTCAGATCTGGGAAATGGAGGGGTCCTGGATAAATACTCCTGGCCCCAACACGTCTCCTGCTGCGAAGGCTCTGGTTCTCCTCTGTGAGTGACACGAGCCACTTCCCTTCTTCCTCCCCATCCTGAGACTCCTCCCTCCTGGCCCATGCCCTGAAGCGGGCCCCTGGAGGCCTGTCCTTGGCCACCTGCCCAATTCTCAACCCTGGCTCCTCCTGGCAAGCCCGCTCCCTCCACGTGGCTAACACACAAAGGGCAGGGGGCAGCGCCCAACCAGGAGGCACCCCAGCCGGCCCCCTGCGCCTGGCCCCCTGCCTGTGCAGCCTGCTAGGTCACGTGACTGGACAACCTCTAAGGCCCAACAAGCCCTGGGGTAAAGGGGTCTTTGTGCTGCCCATGCTCAGGTCCCCCCTGGATGACAGCAGTCTGCATGAGCACCCAGAAGCAGCTCCAGGCAGCACTGTGCAGCCACCTCTGACCCTGTCCCGCTCAGACACCTAGGCGTGGGTAGCCCACGGAGGGCCTCTGGAGGCCCTGGGTGGTTTGCCCTGTGTGTTCACTGCCCACTGGTCCTGAGCGCCAGCCTCCCTCTGCCTGCTAGCCTCTTAGCAGGTGCAGCAGGCACACATAGATGGGTGACACAGACGGACAGAAAGACGATCTAGGCATGTCTACCGGCCCCATCCTGCCCTCAACACACCCAGGCGGGCCCCATATGTCCACAGCAGGCTGCTGGCCAGGCTTTGCTTCCCTCCAACGGCATGGCTCAGGCAACCCCGAGAGTCTCCTGATGAGGGCCAGGGAGGCACTGATGGGGGGGCGTTGGTCAGGGAAGGGAGGGGACCAGGGCTCAGGAGAAAACCCAACTGTAGACTCAGCCGTGCAAAGGAATGAAGTCCTGGGACAACTGGTGAGAGAGGAACAAAGTGTGGTCTTATCCACAGGACGGAATATTAGTCAGCCATAGAAAGGAATGAAGCCCTGATTCATGCTACGACGTGGGTGAACCTCGAGAACATCGTGCTGAGTGAGAGAAGCCAGACACAAAAGGCCACACAGTGTAGGATCCCATTGATAAGAAGTGTCCAGAACAGGCAAATCCACAGAGACTGTAAGCAGACTGGTGGTTGCCAGGGGCCAGGGGAGAGCCATGGGGAGTGACTGCTCATGGTGTTTCTTTTTGGGGGGATGGGAATGTTCTGGAACCAGACAGAGGTGAGAGTTGCACAACATGTGGGTGTACTAAACACTACTGAATTGTACACTTCAAAGGGGTGAATTATGTCTCAGTAAAGCTCTTCAATAGAAACCCTAACTGCAGAGGGATACATACCCGTTTCTGGAACCTTGTTTCTGGAACCTCTGTCACCCTGGCTGAGTGGCTTCACCTGTGTGCCCCTAACACTGGGCAGAGGCTGGCCAGTCCACACAGCTGTGAGAATGAAGGCTATGACTTGGGCAGGTATCCCTGAGAATAAAGGGCAAAGTGGATAATGGCATGCAGTTCTGGGTGAGCTCTCTGTGTGGACTGAGCCGGTGCTAACAGATGGTCGTGGGAACATACCCAGCAGCCCGGTGGGTGGAGGGGGGGTGGGAGCCGCCTGGGGTCATATGAGATTGGGGTTATGGGTCCTAAAGGGGACTGGTGCTCAGGACTGAGGCTGGCATAGATGCCAGTCCCAGGACTGGTTCCTTCGGGAACCCTGGAGGCGAGGCAGGGGCAGCTGCGAGCTCCAGGAACCCCTGGGTCCCACATTTTGCTGTCCCAGGTCACTGGCTTCCTCCTGTGGGTATGGCAGGTGGCTCAGGGTGTCACAAGCTCTCAGCCTCCTGGCCTCTGCACGGGCCAGGCCACAGTGGCTACACGAAGGCCCAGAACCCCAGGACACAGCAGCAGCCTTTAGCTGTTTGGGAAAAGGGCCTGGCCAGCAAGCATCCTCGTTTCATTTCTGCTTTCGAAATTAAAACCCTGTGCGCATCAGCAAATGTTGGTGGCAACTGTCACAGTTCAGGAAAGAGAACCCCAACTTTGAGGCCCACACCATCAGCCCTAATGCTGAGGTCTGTGGGCCCGGGGAGGGGAGCATGTCTGGGCATGCTCTGTGGCCAGTCCTGTGGTGGAGGCCTCGGTGGCTGCGTCTAGAGTCACCAGGTTCTCTGAGGCCCCCCGGGATGGGCAGTGGACCCCAGCGCACGGGAGGGAGGACCCCAGGCCTCTCTCACTGCCCTAGTGAGCCTGCCTTCTGCGCCCTCGGTGTTTCTGAGCTAAAACAACAGTCCCGCACAAACGTCATGTTTCTGGAGGCAGCGTGGAGGCCGGGCTGCAGGGTGGCCGAGCAGGGCCGAGTGACATCGTGTGAAATGGTGACAATAAGTAACAGTAACAGTTAACTGCAGGGGCAGGCAGATCAGCTGATTGGAACTGGCTTCCACAGTGCCCCCTTCCTGTTTTCTGGTCAGAATTGCACAGCGAAGCTGCAACCCACAGGATGGGGGGGGCAGCCTGGTGACACCCAAACCTCAAAACAACTCAACTTCTCCTTTCAGGGAGCTGAGAAAAAGTCCCAAATGCTACAAGAGGTGTTGATCTTGGGCCTTTGTCGGCCCTGGCCAAGGTGAGAGAGGAAATCTTTCATGAAGACCATAGAGAGGTACCATGAACTCAGGCTCAAACCCAAGCCAGGTTCCCACCATGGTCCAGCCATGGCTGCCTGTGGTGTGGCCTGGGGAACCCAGACAGCAGTGGGTTGACTTGTGTCCCTTCAAAAGATATGCTCACATCCTGATCCCTGGAACCCATCATGAAGGGGACCTTATTTGGAAATAGGGTTTCTGCAGATATAACTAGAATAAGGATACTGAGGTGAGACCGTCCTGGATTTATGGTGGGCCCTGAATCCAATAACAAGTGTCCTTATATGAGGAAGGAAGTTAGAGACACAGAGACACAAAGGGAAGAAGGCCATGTGCAGGTAGAGACAGAGATCGGAGAGATGATACCACAAGCTGAGCAATGAACACTGAAGGGCTGTTGGTGGCCATCAGAAGCCTGGAGAGGGGCCTGGGACAGATTCTCCCTCAGAGCCTCCAGAAGGATCCCACCACGCCCACAACTTGATTTCAGACTTCTGACCTCCAGGGCTGTGACAGAATCAATTCTTGTTTGTTTTAAGCACCCCACCCACCCCCACCCTTGTTTGTGGTACTTTGTGAAGGCAGCCCCAGGACACCTGCACAGCAGCATGCCTCTCCGGGACCCTCATTCCTCATCTTTAAAATGGGCAGAGATGTTGTAAGGACGCAGAGAGATGGAAACTGGACCCAAAGGCACAATAACAAATTATTCCTGTTATTAGAAAGTGACTCTTGGCTTAGCTCAGAATGGCTGGAACTTGTGAACAATTTCTAAACGGTCAGCGCTGGAACGAAGACTTGGTCTCGTGGAATCTAGAGCTGTGACTCTAAGACAGTCATTCTCGGGCGCCTGGGTGGCTCAGTTGGTTAAGCGACTGCCTTCGGCTCAGGTCATGATCCTGGAGTCCCGGGATCGAGTCCCACATCGGGCTCCCTGCTCAGCGGGGGGTCTGCTTCCCCCTCTGCCCTCTTCCCTCTCGTGCTCGCTATCTCTCATTCTCTCTCTCTCTCAAATAAATAAATAAAATCTTTAAAAAAAAGAAAAAAAAAATAAGACAGTCATTCTCACCTGGGGAATAATCTGCCCCAGGGGACACTGAGTGATGTCTGGGGACATTTTCGGTTGTCACATGGGGGGGGGGGGGGGGGAGCTGCTGGTATCTGGTAGGTGGAGGCCAGGAGTATGGCTCAGCATCCTGCACTGCACAGGACGGCCCCGCCAGGGAATGGCCCAGGCCCAGACGTCAGTGGTGCTCTGGCTGAGAAGTCCAGCTCTAAACTAAAACAATCTTCTCCCTTTCCAAACGGTCGCCCCAGGAAGCACATTTATGGCCATGACGTGGACTTGGCTCCAGTCTGTTTTGGAAGCCGACGTGGGCACCGCCCTCCAGCAGCTCCTACCCTAACCGCTGGGGAAATTCGGCCTTGCCCGCTCACACTGCGGAGGCTGGAGGGAGGCAGCCGGGTGGGGTCAGAGGCATCTGACTCACGAGGTGCAGACACTAGGCAAGAAGGGTGACTAATGGCCCTGGAAAAATGTGCCAGAATCCCTTGGGGCAGCTTCAGGGGAGGAGCTCCCAGGACCACTAGGGGCAGGGGCTGCCCTTGGGGAAGAAGGCACGGACACTGCTGCCAGCTCGCTGCCAACCGTCACTCGCTCCACAGGGGCTTGCTGTGGGCAGACTTGTCACCAAGGACGTCCACGTTCGGACCCCTATGAGTGGAGCCTTATTTGGAAATGGGGTCTTTGCTGATGTAATTAGTGAGGATCAGGTCATCCTGGATTAGGGTGGGCCCTAAATCCAATGACTGATGTCTTTATAAGAAAAGGCCACATGACCAGAGGCAGAAATTGGGGTGGTGGGGCCAAGAGCCAAGGAACGCTAGAGACTCTAGAAGCAGGAAGAGGTGAGGAAGGATCCTCCCCCAGGGCCTTCAAAGGGGGCATGGCCCTGCTGACCCCTTGAACTCACTTTTGTCAGAGAAGAGGTTTCTGTTGTTTGAAGCCACCCAGTTTGTGGTCATTTGTCATGGGATTCATCGGATCTCAGCCCGCTGCCCTGGCTGGTCCTCAGCCAGAAAAGGAAACAGCACCACGGTGCCAAACCTGCCTCTTCACCGTGTTGTGTTGAGACCTCTGGGCTCAGAGTCCACATGGAGCACGGACACAGCCACGTGCCTGCCTGGTTTGGTGAAGGGTAAATGGTCCACTTGGCAGAACACCTGATTTGGCAAATGCTGGATCCGCCCTCTTGTTCACGCACTTCTGACGTCACTGACAGCCTGCTCCATTTCATCTGGGACTGTGGTGCCAGGCTTTGGCCTAGAGCACCCGCCATGGCCCCTAACTGGTGCTTCCAGGCAGCTGCACTGAGGCTGAGTTCTGGAGCTGGGATGGCATCAGATCAATCTACCGATGCCCTGTGTAGCTCCCATGTCACACAAACCCCGTAGCTCACAAGATCCCAAACGATCTGCCCATCACCTCCCTATCACCTCCCTGTCCCCACGGCCTCCTGTTCTGCCTCTTGCTTACTCTGCTCTGGCCCCATCTTGTACCCTGCAGGCCCCCTGCCTTCCTTCCAGCACTCGAGGCACAGCCTAGCCTCCGACCCTTTGTGCTGGCTCACCTGACCTCCTTCTGGGCCCAGCTCAGTGTCACCTCTCACCTCCTGCTCCCTTAAACCTTTTTCCTTGGGCATGCCTGATGTTCTTATTGGCACTTAGCTCGCATACGAGGCCTGCTATTTTGTTGCCAGCCTCCTCATCACTGGGGCGACTGCTCTGCGAGGGCAGGCCTTTGTGTAGATTTGGGCTGCCACGTAGCCCGGGGCCTAGAACGGTGCCTGGCACATGGCAGACATGCTCACGGAATATTTGTAAAAGGCACAGATGATCAAAACAAAGGAGACAAGACATGCAAGGTACATAGCATTAAAGAGAAAAACACACTCTGTGGCTGATTATTCCAGCTTTTAAAATGTTTGCACAATATATACATACATACATAGAAGAAACAGGCTGGCTATACGTGGGGCCAGACTGTACAACCCCATTTAATTTCTTGATGATCTCAGAGATCATCAGAGAGGAAAAGGAACTGAAATGTACTCAGTAGGCATAGCCTAGATAGGCTTTCAGTGAATTTGCATGGCAGCAAGGTGGCTACATCAGGCCTTCAGCTTGGGGTGGAGGGGATCGGCCGGAGGCTAATACTCTGGGGTGGGTAGGTCCCCTACCCCTTACCCCACGAGAGGACGGTCTGGGGTCCTGTGGGTGGACAGACTACCGCACGCCCAGAGAATGCGGCGTTATGCAGAAAGACGAAGAAATGAGCTCTGGGGCCACTAAGGAACCTTAAATGTATGTTACTAAGTGAAAGGAGCTGGTCTTAAAAGGCTAGGGCCAGGATGAATCCAACTCTACGGCATTCAGGAAAAGGCAAAACTATGGAGCCAGTAAAAGGATGCGTGGCTGCCGGGGCTGCGGGGAGGGATGAACAGGAGGTGCCCAGGACTTGCGGACAGTGGAATTACTCCGTAGGACAGTGTCATGGTACATACGTGACACTGTGCCTTTGTCCAGACCCACGGAATATACAACACCAAGAGTGAAACCCCAGTGTAAATCATGGACTTCGGTTAATAATCATGTGTTGGTAGTGGCTCATCTATTGTAACAAATGTACCACGCTAATGCAAGATGTTAATAATGGGGAAAGCATGGGGAGGGGGAGTGGGGGCGTATATAGGAACTCTCTGTACTGTCTGCTCAACATCTCTATAAATCTAAACTGCTCTAAAAAATATAATAACTTACTATATTTAACAAAACTTATTTAGAATTACTTACTTATTACAATATCTAATTAGAGAAAAAATTGAACAGAGCCCTGAACTCCAAGCCTATAGGCACAGACCCTGGGCCCCTGCATCGTCCCAGCCCTCACCAGGTGATGACGATCAGAATGTCTGAGACATGGATGCATCTGGTCCCAAGACCCCAGAGTGAGGGATGCTGTGTGGTCACTGCCACCGCCCCTGCATCCAGAAGGCTCAGCCACAATGATGCATCATCAATGGCTTCTGTGGAGTTTGGCCAATGGGGACCCTGGATGGAGGGTGGAGGGCACTTCCGCCCCCGCTGCCTTTATGGTGATGCCAGGAGGCCCCCTCCCTCGGCGTCGCTGTCCCCTACGCCCTAGGTCTGCACCCTGCCTTGCCAGCTCCCTTCCATACCACGGGCTGCATCGCTGACAACGCCTGGTCATGAATTGCTCAGTTTGGACACGCCTCCTTTTCTTTCTGGGAACTGGAGTATAGACGGCTACCGCATAGCTATCAATGGTGTATTCACCAGGCCTTCCCCCCACCCCTACATTCTGATGCTTTCCTATCGGGTGGACCTGGCTGACCTTGAAAGGACTGCCCCTCCCAGGGCTAGCTAACTGTTGAGAGCAAAGGACTTGCCTGTGAGTCTGCCTTACGTATGCAAACCAACCATCCCGGAGCCCATACCCCACCACGTCTGTTCTCAGGCTCTCGCACTCTGGGCCACTAGCTCCTGCCCTGATCACCCCAGGGCCAGGGTAGCCCCTACTTCCCAGATCCCCGGAATTATTCAACCGAGCCAATCCTAAGCCTGCAGACCACCGGCTCACCCATTCCTTCCCATGAAAACCACAGCAGAGACTCTGCCCACGTTTCCCCTAATCCAGCTGTCTCCCCACCAGCCCTGGTGCTTCCCAGTGTGGCTCTGCGTGGCTTGCTGAGCAGCGCCCCCAACAATTTTTAGGAAACTGAAAGTGAGTATAACCAACTACGTTCTCGAGGGCAGTGGTCTCACCAGAACTGAACGAGAATAAAACCCATGCGTTAAGGCAGAGGGCCCCTCCCGCCGACGGCCCAGCTCACCTCCAGCACGGGGCCGGCGCCCAGGATGGTCCTCTCGACACCACTGGCGTAGCCCTTCTGGCTCAGTGCGGTGAGGCAGTGGATCAGGAAGTTGGTGCTCTGCGTCTTGCCCGAGCCGCTCTCACCCGAGATCACGATGCATTGATTGACCCGCTTCCGGAGCATGGCGTAGTAGGCCACGTCGGCCAGCGCAAACACGTGCGGCTCCAGCTTGCCCAGCTGCTGGTTCTCGTACATCTTCACGTACTTGGGGTTGTAGATGGGGAGGAACTTGAAGGGATTGACAGCCACCAGGATGCTCCCGGCGTACGTGTAGATCTTCTGCTGCACGAAGCGGTGCTTGAGGTTCTTGAGGAGGTTCTCCTCGGTCAGCTCGGGGAGGTTGCACAGATCGTCAAAGTCTGCCTGCTGCCGGGGCAGGAGGCCGCGCTCCACCAGGCGCCGGGTGGCCGTGGCCTGGGACACCAGCTGCATGTGCACGTACTTGATGGTGCCATCCGCATTGCGCTCCTGCAGCAGGAAATAATAGCCGTCCTCCTGCGGGTGCTCGTCTTGGGCCCGCCGGGGCCACAGCAGCACGCGGTGCACGGGCGAGTCGTTGGCATCCAGCACCCACTCCTCCCCACCCGTCTCCTTCACCTCCACCAGCACGTAGCACTTGGTGCCATCCAGCTGCAGGCTGGCGATGGCATCCTGGATGACATCGGAAGTGGTGCTGTCCTTGGTGGCGGTCACGCAGCACGAGGCCCGGCTCTCGCTGGTGGCCAGCTGCGGGTAGATGTGCAGGTGGTAGGCTGCCTGCCCCCCGCGGCCGGAGCTGCCTGCCTCGTTCACACTCATCCTGCCGGCGGCCTGGCCTCAGCATGCCTCCCGGGCTCGGGGCGCACGTCCTGGAGCTGGAAGGGAGGTGGCGGCATGGTCAGAGTGGTGGGGGTGGTGGGGGGGGGACGGCACTGACACCCACCCCTCGGCCAGAAGGAAATCCCCTGCCCCTAACAGAGCTCTCTCCAAAAGCGAGAGAGGCAGAGGAGCCTCCGTCTGTCCTTAAATGTGCCCCAACGTAAGGTTTGTGACTCTTGCAGAGTGACATCATCAGACCTCCTGCCCCGCAAGACCAGACTCGTCCCCTGGAGTTTGCTCCATCCCAACCCCTGTTCTTGCCCACCCCCACCCCGGCCAGGGTCAGCCTCTTAAGACTTTGAAGTCCAATGGGCATGACCATCTCTTGGTCAAGGCCTTCCCAACCCACATCCTTACATCCCTCCTGGCCTCCTCTCTCTGACAAAACCTCGCCCAGCAGCTCCCCAAGCTCCCCCGTGGGCCTTGGTTATGTCCCCAAAACACACGAGGGGCAGAGGAGGCATGTTGGGTTGAGCAAGACTAAACCTGCCCTGAAGATCAGGGATTCTGAAACTCCATGGGGGAGGACTTTGTCAGGGAGAGCCCCCAAAAACTCATTTGAGAGGACTGCTCAGAGGTGCCTTTGCTTCTAGAACCCACGACCTCATTCTAATCATGACAAGACCATCAGACAGACCCACATCAAGGGCATCCTACTGGACACCTGGCCAGTCTTCCCCAAGACTGCCAAGGTCTTAAGCAGCACAGAAAGACCGACAGGAGGAGACTGGGAGGCGTGACAATTAAATCCAGTGGGGTTCCCTGGATGGGGTCCTCAACTGGAGAGAGAACATGAATGGAAGAACTGGTGACATCCACATAACATCAGGAGGCTGGTTAAGAGCAACGTACCGATGTCCATCTCTTAGTTGTACAAACATGCCCTGATAAGGTAAGGTGTTTATAAGATCTAAGATTTGGGGAAGCTAGGGGACGGCTATAGGGGACTCTGTGCTGTCTTTGCAACTTTCTGTGGATCTAAAATGACTCCGACATACAAAGTTTATTTTAAAAAAATGCATTTGCTTTTTTTTTTTTAAGATTTTATTTATTTATTATTTGAGAGAGCGAGAATGAGAACGAGAGAGAGCACGAGAGGGGGGAGGGTCAGAGAGAGAAGCAGACTCCCCGCTGAGCAGGGAGTCCGATATGGGACTCGATCCCGGGACTCCAGGATCATGACCTGAGCCGAAGGCAGTCGCTTAACCAACTGAGCCACCCAGGCGCCCAATGCATTTGCTTTTTTTTTTTTTATTTGAGAGAGAGAGAACGAGAGAGAGAGCATGAGAGGGGGGAGGGTCAGAGAGAGAAGCAGACTCCCTGCTGAGCAGGAAGCCCGATGTGGGACTCGATCCAGGGACTCCAGGATCATGACCTGAGCCGAAGGCAGTGTCGCTTAACCCACTGAGCCACCCAGGCGCCCAGTGCATTTGCTTTTTAAGACACTGCAGGAAAAAGAGAAAATGCTGCTAATGCTGCCAACAGTTCATTTGCGTCTTGGAGTCAGAGACACAAATGCAGTGTGGGTCCTATGTGGGCCACCTAAGCGCAGCTGAGGATACAAGGATGAACCAGACCTTGGTTCAAAGCCCAGCAGGAGCAGCTGGTATGCAAACAAATGTGAGAGTGTGTCAACCACACAAACGAGAGCCAGAGAAGGCTTTAGGAGAGTGGCAACATCTAAGAGGGGTTCTGAAGGAAGAAGAGGAGTTCGTTCAACAGGAAGGCGGAAAGGAGGGAGGAAGATAGGGAAGGCCCACCCCTTGTTTTTGTAAATAAGGTTTTACTGGAATGTAGCCCATTTGTTTACGTATCATCTCTGGTTTCTTTTGTTATAACAGCAGAACTGACTAGTTGTGACAGATTGTAACCTTAAGGCCTGGAAAGCCAAACGTACTTATTTTCCAGTCCTTTACAGAAAAAGTTCATTGAAAAAAAAAAAGTTTGACCTGTACCCTAAACAGAAGCATGACTCGGCAGCAGGAGTGTGAGGGGCCACTAGAGGCTGAGATGCTTCGGATTCTGGGAAACCAAGTCCTGCAGCGGTGTTAGGAGGGTGGGGGCGCGGGAGGCTGAACAAAACTACCCATAATGAAGCTGTTGTAAGAGTTCCCGTGGACAGGTGCAGGCAGGGGCAACAGGTAGGAAGGTCGGGGGAGGTGGGAATATTTATTTGTTTAAACTTTCGCCTAAATTAAGTAATTTTGGTGTGTTTTCTTCCAGTTTAACAGTTGTTATATACATGTTAACGAAACTCGGATTGTTCTTTATGTGATATGTTGGTACGAGTGAATGTTTCTCCGTGTCATAAAATACACAACTGAAACGTGATTTTTAATGCCTTCCTGGCATGTCACTGTACACACAAATCGTGAGGCATGTGATCCTTTCTGCTACCAGTGGGCAGCTGGTTTCTGAGTTCTTGGACACACATCTTTATGCACACCTCTGAGCATTTCCTTGAGATTGATTCATTTAGGCGGGATTAGCAGATCAACAGATAAAACGTTGTTAAATGTCTTCAAACAGCCACAGGATATGGCAGACACGCTGTATTAGATTACATGGCTCATCCACTTTGGATATAACTTAGGCAATTTCTTTAGAAGTTGGTTATACAACTAGCATGTGACCCAGCAGTTCCCTTCCTAGGAGTTACTCAAGAAAAATGAACATGTCCCTACAGGGATAGTACACGAATGTTCTTTGTGGCATTGTTTCTAAGACCTCCGCACCAGAAACAACTCAAATGTGTATTGACCAGCGAATGGATGAACAAACCGGCCACACGATGGAACACTACTCAGCCAGGAGAAGGGACCAACCTCTGATCCTCGCAACAGCATGGAACTGCATGGAACAATCTCAGAATCTGTGTGCTGAGTGAAAGAAAGAGGACAAACAAAAACAAAACAAAACGTACAGACCCAACAATTCCGCTCCTAGGTATAGACCTAAAAGAACTGAAAATAGGTGTTCAAAGAAATCCTTGTACATGCGTGTTCACAGCAGCACAATTCACAAGAGCCAAAAGGTGGAAACAACCCAAGTGTCTATCAGCTGATAAGTGAATGTAGACTGTGGTTCCTATATGCAATGGAGTATTACTCAGCCATAAAGAGGAACGAAGCCCTGATACACACTACAGTTTGGATGGACCTCGAAAATGTTGCGTTGAGCGAAAGCAGCCAGACATAAAAGGCCACACAGTGTAGGATCCCATTTGAACGAAACGTCCAGAACAGGCAAATCCATACAGACAGAAAGCAGATCGGTGGCTGCCAGGGGCTGGGGGAGGGAGATGGAGGGAGTAGGAAGTGACTGCTAATGGAGACAGGGGTTCCTTGTAGGGGATGAAATTGTTCTGCAGCTTGACAGAGATGGAGGCTGCACGACACCAACATTCAACACCACTGAATCCAACACTTTAAAATGGTGAATTCTGTGCTGTGTGAATTTCACCTCACTCAAGTTTTTTTTCAAGTTTATTTATTTTTAAGTAATCTCTATGTCCAACATGGGATTCCAACTCACGACCCCGAGATCAAGAGTCGTATGTTTTTCCGAATGAGCCAGCCAGGCGGCCTCAACCTCAATAAAGTTTTAAAAACAGTATACACTGTTGTGTATGGTTCCACGTGTGTAGAATTCTAGAAAATGCAGAGTATAGAGACAAAGTAGATCAGTGGCTGCTTGAGGGAGGGGCAGGCTGGGATGACAAAGGAGCCCAGGGAGACTTGACGGGTGATGACTGTGTTTACTGCATTGGTTGTGGTGGTGGGTTCATGAGTGTTCACATGTGTCACGACTCACTAAATTGCACACTTTAAAGAAGTGCAGTTTAAGTGTATCAATTACAGTTAATAAAGCTCTTTTTAAAAATTAGGTGGATGGGGCGCCTGGGTGGTTCAGTTGGTTAAGCGTCTGCCTTTGGCTAAGGTCATGATCCCAGGGTCCTGGGATGGAGCCCCACATCGGGCTCCCTGCTCAGCGGCAAGTCTGCTTCTCCCTCTCCCTGCCGCTCCCCCTGCTTGTACTATCTCTTTCTCTGTCAAATAAAAAAATAAAATCTTTAAAAAAATAAAAAATAAAAATTATGTGGCTTATGAAAGAACCCAGTCCCCCAGGTGAGCCTCTTTTAAAACTTCTTGCTGTCTTTTCAAAATGTCCAACCCCTGAGCCCCGTCAATGAGTTCCTTGGATGCCGCAGCAGAGAGAGCTGGGAACCCGTTGTCAGGTGTTCAGAGGTGCCAGGTGGTGCTGTCCGCCTGGCTGTCCCCTGACGTAACTAGAACTGATCACAGAACCTTCACGGGCAGCACCGCACAGCTGGGGAAGCTGGACAGTTTATGCTGTTTCCAAGCCAGGTGAGAAATGCAGGGGCCCGAACTGTAGATATGCACCTTCACCACGGCCACTCGAGGGCACGCACATGCTCATGAGCACATGACACGTGTAGACATGGACACACGTGGACGTGTACGCCCTTTTACATGAATACACCCACATTCGTGCACACACACACCAAACCACAGACACAAACAGGGATGCACGTGCATGCAGTTTTGCGTGAACACACGCGTGCACGCATGCACACACAGGGACATGCGTGCACGCACAGCACTTTAATGTGAACACGTGCGCGCGCGCACACACACACATGCACAGAGCTGGGGCTTCAGGCAGAACTGGCCCCTTCTGTGACCTGCACTTGTAGGGACATGGCTGACGTACGTGCACCACAACTTCTGGAGGCGAGATCCGGCTCACAGACTCAGGGTTCTGGGCTGTCTCACGTCCAAGTGCAGGAATGCAGGTGGTGGAAGGGTCGCACAGATGTGCCTGCTTTCTCCTCCCAGCAGACACTGACTGACCTGAGTGAGAAGCCATCAGAGCCCACCAATGTGATCTTGTTCCTGCTCCAAAGACCTCCCTCACTTGCCCTGGCAGGGGCCTGGTCAAACTCAACATGGCCAGCTAGATTCTGTGCCACCCCGCCCTCCAGGGTCAGTCAATCATCAGATCCCCTCGGAGCCCCACAGGGGATGCCTGCAGCTCTGGGCCCCTTGGCGTGGGGTGCAGGAGACAACCCCGTGCTCAAAGACTGGGGGCCATGCGGGCAGTCACAGGACCGGCTGGTGCATGCCCCACCCCCCTGGCCAGGAGGCAGGAGATAAGACTTACTCAGGGTGGCTGCTGACTACGAGGGCTGTGAGGAGGGGGATAGCCAAAGAGTAGGGGTGGGCAAGACAGAGAGCGTCTGGAGTCCCCTGTAGGAGCCCTTCTCCCCAGGGAGCCCACACTCTCCTTCCCCCCCCCTTCCTGAACGGAAGGACGAATGATCCTCCCCTTGAAACAGTTCACGTGCCTTAAAACCAAAGACGCTAATAAACCCTTTTCCCGCCCAGGGTAAAGCCTGGTTTCCTCCTCCCTTCCACATGACTTGGAGCCAGCTCTTCCCACTCCCACCTGTCCCTCAATCCAACATCCCCCCCCCCCCAAAAAACCCCCGTGCCCCCCCCCAAAGATGCCACCACCCTCCAACCAGTCACATCTGCCGGCCACCGGCCCCTCCTGGTTCTGCTCACTTGCTCTGCAGCCCTGGGGATGCACCTGGATCTGCTCCGGTGCAGGGACTACCCCCCCCCACACACACACCTATCCACTCTGCTGCATGTCCCCAGGGGCCACGCTCCACCTCCAGCCCACCACAGGCCACCTCTCCCAGCCCCAAACCCCCAGAAGGCTTGTTCCCTTCTCCCCCTCCCACATCCTCCCTGCCCACATCCTGACTGCTGTCACCGTGTCCCCAGAGCTGCCCTCTCTTCTCACCAATCAGGAGGGCCCCTAGGTAGAACCTCCTGCCTCCATTCTCTGGGCTGCTGCAGGGGAACCCCAGGGAACACTGGTCTAGATGTGCGTGTCCTGGCACAGGGCCCCTCAAAGGCACCCCGTGGCCAGCCCTCAGAGCCCCTGGCCATCGGGCCCGATTAAGCATGGCTACCTCTTGGTCTCTACACTGACTCACTGGAAACGCTCCAGCCCCTCCCTACCCAACCAGGCCCAGGTTCAAAGACCAGACCTTGCAGGCTTCTCCAAGCCCATCAGGGAGAAGCTGTCCAAAGCCCCGACCCACTGTAGAAAGCCTAGTTCTCCTTGACTGGGCTGTGTCCCCATTAGATACCCACCAGGCCTTCACCACAGGCCTGGAGGGCCGGCCACCCCCCCCACTCCCAGGCACCTTGCCCTCCCTTTCCCTCATCTGCACCCCAGATGGGAGGCCTGCCCCACCCTGCTGCCTCCCCTGGGTACTGTTCTTGTCTCCTCAGGTCAGAACGCCCTCCGAGCCCCTCCACCAGCTCCAGGACAACTCTGCTCTCAATGCAAAATCTTAGGGTGCACTGTCGCCGACAGCAGAAGCACAGAGTTCCCGCTACAGGATCACTTCCCCTACAACATTGGGCTGATCTGATTCCCTCTGCGTTCTCACTGAGAAGCACCCCCCACCCCCATCCATTCTGCCAAAGTGACTTCCCAAGAGACCCACCCAAGGGAGAGGTCTGCCAGGAGTGGTATGAGAGTGCCTGCCTCCCAGCTTCCTCGCTGGCACCAAGTGTTAATATTTTTCTCAACTCACAGCCATCAGTGGGCGCAAAAGAGCATCCTGTCATTTACATTCGTTCGACTGTCAGGCGGACCTTTTAAAAAAATTGTATGTAGTGAGCAACTATTTTTCTGTTTCTGTTAAGTTGTTCATGTCCTTGGGGCGCCTGGGTGGCTCAGTTGGTTAAGCGACTGCCTTCGGCTCAGGTCATGATCCCGGAGTCCTGGGATCGAGTCCCACACCGGGCTCCCAGCTCAGCGGGGAGCCTGCTTCTCCCTCTGACCCTCTCCCCTCTCATGCTGTTTCTCTCGCTCGCTCGCTCTCTAATAAATAAATTAATTAATTAAAAAAAAAAGTTGTTTGTGTCCTTTGCTCATTTTTTCCTGCTTATTGTTTTGGAACAGCTCTTTGTATAGGAAGGGTATTAATGGTTTGTCAGGGTCAAGGGCGATTTGCTTTTACTTACGGTATTTCTGGATACAAATACTGGATTTTCCAGGCAGTCAGATCTGTGGGTGATTTCTTTCATGTCTGCTGCCCATTCCTCTCCCAGGTCTAATTAACACGGAACTAATATTTTTGGTTGACAACCCTCTCCTTCCCCGGATTTATTCTTTACATGTACACTCTTATCCATCTGGAAATTATTTTGGTGGTGGAGGAGTTTCCTAGGGCCGCTGTAATAAAGTACTACAAACTGGGTGACTTAAAACAACAGAAATTTCTTGTCTCACACTTCTGGATGAGTCCAAAATCAAGGTGTTGGCAGGCAGGGCTGGCTCCTTCTGGAGGCTCTGAGGGAGAATCCGTCCCATGCTTCCCCCAGCTGCTGGCGGCTGCTGGCAACCCTTGGCGCTCCTTGGCTTATAAATGCATCCCTCTGACCTCTTCATCCATCATCACATGGTGTCTTTTGTTTCTGTGTCTTCTTTTTTTTTTTTAAGAATTTATTTATTTATTTATTTGAAACAGAGAAAGTGAGAAGGCACACAAGCAGGGGGAGGGGTCGAGGGCGAGGGAAAAGCAGACTCCCTACTCAACAGGGAGCCCGATGCGGGACTCGATGCCAGGACCCTCAATCCCAGGACCCTGGGATCATGACCTGAGCCCAAGGAAGACGCTTAACCGACTGAGCCACCCAGGTGCCCCTGTGCCTTCTCTTCTTATAGAGACACCAGTTACTGGATTCAGGATGAGTTCATCTTGAGACCTGTCACTTATCATATCCGCAAAGACCTTATTTCCCATCAAGGTCACAATCTGAGGTTCCAGGTGGACATGAATTTGGGGGAGACATGAGTCAACCCAGTATGGCGTGGGAGGTGAAATGGGGATCCAGGTGATCTCTTTCATTAAAGAATCCCCTCCCCTGATCGGGGCGTCTCCCCAGTTTCTTAAATACAGTATATGAAGTTATCTTACACGAGTGGGTCGCCTTCTGGGCTGTTGATGCCAGTGGGGTGCCATGCTGTTTTGATTATCACAGCTTCAGGGAACATTCTTAAACAATGACCTCTCTCTTGGAGGGGCTAGGCTGTATTCTCTGGCTTCCAAGCACCGCCTTCCTCACTGAGTCTTAACAGAGCCCAAGATCTGGAAGTTAGTCACGCTATGGCTTCAAGGTCCTGGTCACAAGTGGATGTGAAACCTGTGCCCCAAGAATCCCCAGACTGTGCCCAGAATGAAAGGAAGTAGGTCCGGGGCTGAGGAACTGGGGGCGGCAGGTCCCTGGATGGGGGTGGCAGGGGGACAGCTCGGCCAAGTGGCGACTGCAGGCTGCAGCCGTGCTGGGGGGAGCGGGTCCTGAAAACCTGTGTCCTCATCCTTACTCTGAACCATAATGCTGTTCCACCCTCCAACTGACATTCACCGAAGCACTCACAGCGTGTGAAGGGGATGCAAAACCCATCTCCCGACCGACGGGACCTGTCTACCCAGACCTGCATGGGTGAACCGTGTCCTCATCGCCAAATGGAGACCAAGCTGGCAGACTATAAAGCTGCCCAGGGAAAGAGCCAAGAGGCGGAAACAAAATGCCCCATCCGAGGATGAGTGGCTAAATCAAATGGGGTCTATCCATACAGTGGAACATTACTCAGCCATAAAAAGGAACGAAGCCCTGACACGAGCTTGGCCGTGGGTGGACCTTGAGAACACCGTGCTGAGTGAGAGAAGCCAAACGCAGAAGGCCACACAGTGTAAGACTCCATTTACGTGAAACCTCCAGAACAGGCAAATGCAGAGAGGCAGAAAGCAGATTAGCGGTTGCCGGGGGCTGGGGGGTGGGGGGGAGTGCCTGCTCACGGGGAACGGCATTTCCCTTTGGGGAGAGGGAGCCGTTCCACAACTAGATCAAGGCGGGGGAATCCACTTGATGTTACTAATGCTAATTCTTAGGTTAGGTGCGTTTTACCCCAGTCAGAGAAATTCCTACTGAAAAAAACCCTGGGAAAGTAAAAGGCTTTTGCAAACACCACACTTGTATACTTTCGGCCCTTTGAAAATTCAGGGCCTTTGTCTTATATGTTCTTGGAGAAGGGAGGGGCAGGCAAAGCCGGTGGGGGTTGGGGGGAGGGAACAACACAACCAAAAATTACGCCCTGGGGGTGAGGGGGCAAACGTGTATGAGCCGTTCTTGAGGCCTGGCCGGGGCGGTGCTCAAAAATGCAAGGTTCTGCCTATCAGCCTGGCGAATAATTCAGAATTCACTGGAAAATAAGGCAGACGGGGGCCTCCAGAAAGTGTAGCGTAGCTGCTTCGTTTATATAAGGCCATAATTTGAAGCCACATGTTTATCAGATGAAATCATTCTCAAGCTAAAAGGAGAAGGCCAGCATTATAGCAGAATCATGTACGAAGCACCACTTAAAATTCTGCGCGCTTCTACTTTCCAACGCACACTTCCTTCAGCCAGGGGAGGCTTTTTAAGAAGAAACGATCACGTAAAACGATCGTAAAGATGGACACGCTGAGGAACAGCCACAAACTCAGCCTATTTCTCAGGTGTGGCAGCTCAGAGCCAGAGGGCAACTGAAGATCTACATGGGGTGATGTGGCCACAAGCCGAGGAACGCCTGGAGCCCCCAGAAGCTGGAAGAGGCAAGGAAGGACCCCCCCCCCCCACCTCTGGATCCTTGGAGGGAGCAGATCCCCACTGATGCCTCGATTCTGGACTTCTGGTCTCCAGAACATCGAGAGAATCACTTTCTATTGTTTAAGCCACTGGGTTTGTGGTGCCCATTTATGGCAGCCCCAGGACATGAATCCAAGTGTCCAGAGCAGAAGATACCAGATGCTCTGAGCAAGGCCCTCATCAAGGACCACTGCCTTTCTTCTGCTTTATTTGTGTATCCCCGAGAAGCCCATCCCAAACACCCTTGCATGACTGTCCCTTTCTTCCCTAAATCCTCCCCTCCAATCCTTCCAGTCTGGCCCAACTGGTCTGGGCCCTGGAGATAGCCCCTCCCTCAGACATGCACAGGGCTGGGGGGTGTGGGGGTGTGGGGGGGCACGTTCCATTCAGTCAGCTGCCCTCCGAGGCAGAGAGGCTGATCTTTCTCCCTGGGGTCTGTGACTACCTCCCTGGCCCCCTCTGAAACAGAACAGGCTGTCTTCTTTCAATGTCTCTCTGGTCAACAAAATGTTTCTGTAGCACCCGCCCTGCTTGGCCTGGGGATTGTGGATATGTGGAAGTGAAGGAGGCCAAAGGGGCCTGGCCTTTAGGGAACTTGACGACAAACCAACTCATGAGCAGAGGGGGTATTTCCAATGGCCAGAGCACTGGGGTAAAGGAAAAATCTGGGGTAGTATTCGACCCGTGGTTATCACGGGAGGGCAAGTCTGCGCTGCCCCAGGGGACACCTGCCTCCAGCTAGAGGCTGGAGACGTTTTGGTTGTCACTGCTGGGGGAGTGGGGAGGCGCCACTGGAGGGAGGAGGCCAGGGATGCTGCTCTACACCCCACAGCGTACAGGATGACCCCCACCATGGAAAATGCCCCGGCCCCCGGATGTCAGCAGCGCCGCCATGGAGACAGAAACTGACCAGGGCAGGGTGGGCGTTCTGAACGAACCAGGAGGCAGGGAAGTGCTCAGAGAGGACAGTTGCTGAGGCCGGCGCAGGGAGAAGGGGCAGACGAACTGAGCTCTTGGGGAGGGCGGCCGAGGCGAGGGCGGCGAGCGCCAAGGGCAGGGGCAGCTGGAGCTGGCCTCAGAACAAGGGGACCAGTGTGGCCAGCAGGGCCAAGGCTGGAGGGGGAGGGGCCGAGGTCAAGAAGGTCAGATCCTGCCGGGCCTTGTGAACGTGGGACAGAGTTTCAATTTTAAGGCAAGTCTGATGGGGAGCCTGGCTGGTTGGAGGCAGTGAGAACCAGGACAAGAGTGACATCTGGAAGGGGTCAACCAGGTTGTGTGAGGCAGGTGGACCATGGGGGGCTGTTGGTCCACGGCTCCAGCAGGGGTCTGGGACAGTGAGGGAGAAGATTGATGGTGGTCAGGCCAGTGGGACACAGGATGGCTCTCGTTACAGGAGGAAGGCAGACTTGCAAGGCCTTGTGGGTCCACGCTTCAGGTCCTTTCCCAGTGACCAGTGGGCTCCCTAAATGGAGACTCAGAAGTCTCCCAGAGAAGGGGGTCTAGATGGGCGGAAGAGACCCCTTTGGGGACCCCTCTCCAAATCACACAATCCACCTGCTGTCATGCCCAGGTAGAAAGCCACCTTGAGAACCTCCTGTGGGCAGCCACAGTGACAACACACAAAAGCTGTGCTTGAGACCTTGGCTCACGAAAAACAAGGGAAAGGGGCCCACGGAGCCCCACTGTGCTTTTAAAGGGATCCTCACAGACCTCAGGCAGGGCTCCAAGGAGGCTTCTGTGCCAGCCTGGTCGCAAGGGACAGAGCGGGCCCACTCCTCGGCCGAAGTGCCAGCATGGGTCAGCCACTCAGGTCCACGGGAACCCCCCCACCTGGAGGACAAGTCCCCAGGACACCTCGCTTGGGGAGCAAGTCCTGCCTCACTGGCTACCTCACGTCCGGAAGCTGGAACAAAGCAATTGCTCACCTGGCCATTCCTGAGCTCTCTGCAGATGAGCTGTTATCACCTCAAAATCCACATCGCCTCCCACCGGGGGCCCCCCCTTGGTTCTGGTTTCTTCCACAACATCCCCTTTGCCTCGCTGCACCTGGCGGCCGCCCGCCCCCCCACCCCCACCCCCGCCGCCGGTTTTAACTTCAAAATAGCGTCTTGGTCTGATAAGACTCTTCCTTCTTTTGAATACGACTTACTGAGGTAGAATCCACATACCACACAGCTCACACGCTCGCAGGGCACGGGGCGGCAGTCTGCGCTGTGTTCAGAGATGCGGGCCGTCACCACCACACCCACTTCAGAATATTCCCCTCTCAGAAAGAGACCCTGGACCCTTTCTTTACCGCTTTGTCCTGCCCACAAGACCCTCAAGCCTATCCTCATTTCCCGTTCCCGCGGAACAGCCTGTGTCACCGGCCCCACTCTGTCCCCCCAACACTTATGGCCGCAGTGTGGGGTCCTCGGGCCTCAGAGTCGCCTTCTCTCCTTCACCTGTGACCCTGGGCCTCATGGCCTTTACCTGGGCCTGGGCCCCTCCTGGCCACGAAGTCTACCCTCTGGCCTGGCTTCTGCCATAATGATCTGGTTCCACTTTTGGACCCACTGAGATCTCCCAGGCAGCCCACAGCCCAGGGTTCTGCTTTGTCAACATCTTTGGTGATGGCCACTGACTGGTTCCCCTCCCAGCTATCCACACATTATCACAGAGGCAGGGGGTAAAAGTGTCCCTGTGGGCCAGCCACAGGCTTGACACATGGTTCTCAGCCCACTCTTCTTGCCCTAGAGCTTAGCATTCTTTCATACCGGCTTTCTCTCCCAGGCCGACTGTGGCCCCAGGGGACATCTGGCAATGACAAGAGACAGTTTGATTGTTCCGACTAGGGGAAGGGGAGCTATACTGGGATGGGGGTGGGGGAGTGGATAGAGACCAGGAACGCTGCTCAGTATCCTATCCCAGAGAACAGTCCCCACCACAGAGAATGATCTGGCCCTAAATTTCAGCAGTGCTGAGATTGAGAAATACTGTGTTAATTATTTGGGGGAAAAAAAAAAGATTTAGGTCCCTAGCTCATGTACACATCAGAATAAAAGTCCTGATGAGTTAAATGGTACAACCCAGGGTGATCCCTCCCAGCATCTGTGAGTTACAACCTCTCTCCCTCCCTACTCGGTGCATTTATGTGCGTGCGGCATCCTAGGACCTCAATTAAGTAACAAAATTATAGAACACACAGTCTCTTAGGTCCCATGGAACCCCTAAACCAGTCAATCTGGGGTGACTTTTCTCTAAGGGGACACTTAACGATATCCCGAGACATTTTTGCCTTTCACGAGTCAGGGGCAGGAGGACCACTACTGGAATCTAGTGGGTGGAGACTGGGGATGCCCGTTCAACACACTGCAACACAGGACAATCCCTGCCACAGATGATGCCCCAGCCCCAGGTGTCACCAATGCCCAGGCTGAGCAACTGTGATTTAAATAAATAAGGAAAGCAATGTTCACACACTTTGAGGGTGTCCCCAGGGCCTCCCAGGCACAGGAGACATCAGCAAGATTCCAAGCCCAAGTTCACCTGACTGCACGATATTTAGAATGAGGGCACGAGAGAGTGGGTCGGCCTGGCGGCAAGACTGCCCCAGCTGCCGAGGCCTAGAGACATCTTTCAGGCTCTTTTCTCTACCTGGCAGCCCACCCTCAGCTTCTCCAGCTTCATCTCCGCTCCTTGCTAAGCCAGCAGCCAGACTCCTATGGGACCGCTGAGGGGAGACTGGCTCTTTGAGGGTCTGTGGGCTGGGCTTGGCTCTGGCACTTTCTTTGTATCTAGTGTCTGATAAACAGCATCTTCACGTGACAGCCGAGGACCCCGGTGATCTTCGCAAGCAGTGGCCAGAGACCCTGCTTGCCAGGAAATCAAAGCCCCGGGGGGCATGCCAGAGACCTGAGAAGCTACATCTCAAGTATTGCCCCTCGGCTCTCTCTGGTCCACCCGTCCTAGGACGGGATGGAGATGCCCAGAGAAATGAGTGGGTAGATTCAGGGCAAAGCCCCAGCAAGCCTGTCGCAGATGCACTGCTCTGACTTCACTTGTGAGGATGCAGAGGCACCAGCCGCCGAGGGAGATGACCTTGGCTGGGGCTCATCGGGGGAGCTCTCATGTGACCCTCTTCCTCCCCTAACAAGCCCTGTCCGGGTCACAAGGTCGCCTTGGTGCTGGGCACCTCTCAGTGGGCCCGACTCCTGATATCTGCACGCCAGGTAAAGAGGCGAGGGCCGTTCTGTTCTCTCGGTATCCCTGAAAGCCCACTCTGCACCTGCCTCGTTAACACTTTTCGCTGGATGATTTTCAGATCTTCCAGAAACTTTTTTTGTCCCATCACCTATGGCAGCAGCTGGTCCCGAAGTCATTTTGGTTCATTAACAGAGCCCCTTTTAGATCCCCTTCCTGTGACCATGGCAACGCTGAGGACAGAGACCTCCGTACGCCTAATTATAAACCTTAGCCAGCCCCCAGGCAGACACACACAGTCTCCCAGGCCTGGCTCTAAATACACCCCTTGTAAAGTCACACGAGATCCACTCCCCCCTGAGCTGGGTCCTTGCCTCTCTACTGTCATCCCAAGTGTAAGGACATGTGTGAGATCTGGAAGATTCCTAACGGGATGCTTCCAAAGTTGATGTGGTCAACTTGCCCACCGCCCTTAAGATGTTTATTTAAGAGTAAGACTAAACAAAATGAACTCTACTGGTGCAACTATTTATCCAAAACTTCTTCACTAAATAAAAACGAAATTTGTCCCTTACTCAGTGTTAGGGGCTTAAGCGGGTCTCACCTCACCCGCACTCCCCCATTCATTATATTGAAGTCCTACCCACGAGCAGCCCAGAATTTGACTGTATTTGGAGAGAGGATCTTTAAAGAGGTGATTCAGTTAAAATGAAGTTATTAGGGTGGGCCTGACCCAACAGGACTGGTGTCCTGACGAGGAGATTCGGACACAGACATGCACAGAAGGAGGATGATCTTGAAGACAGCTGACTACACGCCAAGGAGAGAGGCCTTGGAACAGATGCTCCCCTCAGAAGAAACGAGCCCTGCCAACACCTTGATCTTGGACTTCTGGACTCCAGGTCCACGAGACAATAAATCCCTGATGCTTAAGCTGCGGGGTCTGTGCTTCTTTGTCCCAGTGGCCCTGGGAGACTCCTCCACTCAGCAGTGACAGTAATGCACTGTGGCTGGGTCCCCTCTTACACATACAACCCCGTGGAGCAGGGAAGAGCTGGGTTATAAACGAGTGAGTCAGACCGGACAGCTTATTCATTGCTCCGACTAACCCGCAGGCTGAACCTTTGAATCACTACTTTATTTATCATCGGGCATGGGCTCAGAAAGTCTCGACGAAGAAATGAGTAGAACCCAAGATCATCGGCTGTGTTTCTGAGACATGCCTAATCTCCGAAGCCCGTGCTGGGCCAAAGTGAAAAGAGGTGAAGTGACAGGGCCCGTCGGGGACCCGGTGATGCTCAGACAGAGCCCTTTGTTCTGCAACTCTGTCTGTTCCGGACGAGGGCAGAGAGAAGGGCCTGTCTTGCTCTGCGGGGAGGCCAAGCAGGGGCTGCCGAGCAGAGGCTGCCTGGCACAGTTGGTTGGGGATGCTGGGCACACAAAGGGCTGGTGGATGGGGACTGGTGGGGGAGGGCAATGTCCAGAAGGGGTCGGGCGGCCCCAGAACGTGCTGTTTCCTCCCACGGAGATACAACAGCAATGTCTTGGTTGGGGAACAAGCAGAGGAGGACGCACGGCGAGCAAAAGTTAGACAGTCTGTGCACGAGGAGTGGCCAGCGTCTGGAGCCACGAGGGTGAATGGGAGAAGATAATGTGGCTTTAGGAGCCACACTGATCTGGGGCCACCCCCAAAGTAGCTCTCGAGAAGAGAATCTAATACCTCTAATCTCGGAAGAAAAGCAACAATGTGTTCTGAGCCGAGGGACGGTTCCTGCAGAAATCCAGGTCAGTTGTAAGACAAAGAGAAAGACAATGGCATCTGCTGTCCCCGTGAGCGAAGATGGCCCGGGCTCACCTCTTGTTCCTTCTCTGCTGCCCATTCTGGGGGCGTGCTGCCTAACTCCCCCCTCAGTCCTTTTCCAGTGCTGCCTTTTTTTTTTTTTTTTTAAATCAGGACTCTAGATTAAGAACTGACCAGATGGCAGAATTCGGTTGCCGGCCGCTTTGCCCCCATGCCTGCCCTTGGCAGCAGTTGTCTGGGAGCTGACCAAACACCAGAGACCCACTGAGGCAGATGCAGGCCTCAGGCTGTAACCAGATTTCACTACAGAGCGGGGGTTCTTGTGCCCTGAGAGACACAGCCCCATGTGGAGACATTTTTCGTGGTCACGATGCAGGGGGTGTATGCTCTTGGCGTCCAGAGGGTGGAGACCAGGGATTTGCTTGATACCCTGTGGGACAGCCCCCACAGCAAAAAATAACCCAGCCCCAATGTCAATGGTGTTGCAGTTGAGAAACTGTGCTCAATTTGGTCTTTGCCAATTTGAGGTTACTAATAATCCTTCGTGTTTCTGGAAAGCCCAGGGAGCCATCTCTGGCATCGCCGCCTGCCTGAGCCTCAGTTTCCATACTGAGAAAAGAACCAGGACTGCTTGCCACCAGTTGGCAGAATAAAAGAGATGGATATAAAAAGGTCCATCACAAAGGATGCTCAATAAAGGGCAGGGCAGTGCAGGGATCTGCTCATGCAATTCCCTCTTCCTGGCTTGATTTAACACCTCTGTATCCTTCGAGGCCTGGCTTGGACCTTGCCATCTCTTCCAAGGATACTTGCCAGAATCCCCCAAGCCCTGAAGCTTGCACTGGTCATCCCTCATTCTATCCCACCACATCTGTTGCTGCACTGACCACCCACCCTGCATTTCATTATTCCTGTGGGAGGGAGAGCACTAGAATATCCCCTCCTCTGGGGCAGGAAGGCTCATCTCTGTCACCGGGGCCCAGCCCCCAGCGCTGGAAGGATCAGCCCTTGCTGAATTGAACTCCTGAGCCCACATAAGACACAACTTTGGGGAGCCGAGGAAAGGGAAGTGGTAAATTAACAAGCCTCTGCTGGGGACAGAAAATAGAGCATACAGGCAAACAGAAAGGGGACATTCCTGAGTCTCTACCCTGTCCTCTGAGCCAGAGGCCTGGAACTGAGGGAGAGTCTCACTCAGGGATTTCTGACCAGAAAGGTGTAGCTGAAGCTTTGGGAACAGATATAACGTGCAAAAGCAAACATGGAATTTGTGGAATTTTCCATGCGGAAGATAAAGGAACAGTAAAAAAGGCTGTTTTTGGATACAAACCATACAATGGAAAGCTGAACACAAGTGGGATCACTGCAGTGGGGATTCACTGTATAAAATACGAGGAGGCTGTGTGCGGAGACGCTAAGATTTTCAAGATTGGGTTCTAAAGTTGAGAAATGCTGACTGAAGCCAACCCATTCATTTTGCAGGTGAAGAAACAGACAAAGAGACTTGACGGAAGTCGGGACCTCCAACATGAGAGCCTGCCTGGCTTCACTCCTGCTACTGGGAGACAAGCACCAGGGCCATGCAACCAGAAGATTCCAGTCCTGTTCATTGGGGGGTGTCCTAGCCAGGGCAAGCCCACACTCAATGTCTGTAGGAGGCATAACTTTGGGCTCTGATCACATGCCCTGGGGCAAGCAAGACCAAAAGCCACCTTCCATAAGGGCCAGAACATTCTGGAAGTAAAGGAAGAAGTTGTCTGTGTCCCTCTTTATAATCTATCCAGATTCATCTCCTGAACTAGCTATAAACCCAGCCCCCCCCCCCACCCCCAAGCCCTTCTGGCAGATCCTGGACAAGGATTAGGAAAGAAGAGAAATTAATGCGGATTAAAACTACTCCCACTGCTCCTGGATGCCACAAGAGTCTGGAGACTCCAAGACCAGAATACACCTCAGGAAGGTAGGAGCTGGGACCCTCCAACGGCAAGACACGATGTCCCCACCAGCTCCTACCCCAGACAAAGAGATGCAGGAGTGGCTTTCCCTTAAAGACCCCTGGCCTACGGAGCACCAGGGCACCAGGGCAAGAAGGGAGAGCACACCGACTGCCTGCCCCGTGGCTGTGGGCTGCCCTGCCTCTCCCCGGCTGAGCTCACAGCCGCCGGGGGACAGATTTCCTGTATGTCGTTTTACCCATTTAAGTCCAAGGATGCAACTCCGAGGAGGTGGTGACAGCCTAGCACACGCGGGTGTATGCACACCCACTCCCTCCCCTCTCAAACCCAGTTCCAGGCCCCAGTGAGGTCTGGAGGCTCCTTCCTTGCTCCCTGGGACCCCCGGCTCCAGCCAGCCCTGTCTTAGGAGGAGAGTGGCGTGGTTTTCAAGTCTGGAATACCATAATACCAGCCCAGAGGGCACTGGGACTCGCCGGGGGTTACCCAGCGGTTGGGGGTGAAGTCAGGAAACAGATGAATCGAGAGGAAGGGGGCCCCAAAATCCCATGGGTTGCACTCCAACGTCTGTACCCTTGTCCTTTCCTCTCCCCCTCAGCAAACCCCTGAACTGGCTCTCGGTTCTCGCCATGAGTTTTCTCCCCCTCTCCCATCCCCCAGAGCCCCCTTCCCCATTCCGCCGGCCACCACACCAGTGGGTTCGGACCTCCAGAATCTGAACACCCACAGAATCTCAGGCGCTTCTCTCCCCCAGGAGCCATTCCTCTACCCCTTCAATCGAGGGCAGATGCCCCCAGGCCGTCCTGTAACTCTCCCCCCAATCGCACCCCGGCTGTCCCCCCACCGGCCTTGCCCCACGTCCCCCGCCTGGGCCTCTCAACCCCGCCTCCTTGCCTTTCCCCCTCCCAGCCCGTTTCCTGCGACCCCCAACTACCACTAAAGCCACGTCCTCTTCAGAAAAGCCGCTCAAAGCCACAAGACCTGCTCACTCTGCATCCGCAAACTCCCTTACCAGGCCCATCCCATCAACTTTCTCCTTAACCGTCCCACTCCCACTCTCGTCTCCGGCAACCCCTTCACGACCCCCAAGCTCGTTCCCGCTCCCTCGACCCCAGCCTTAGCGCCTCCCAACATTAACCCTCAGCTTCGTAGCCTACAAGACAACCCGCCAATGCGAGCTTTGAGAGCAAGCCCCCAACCCGCGGCCGCCGCCACTCACCTGGGCCTCGGCCGCCGCGCGCCGCCGGTCCCGGGCCGGGTCCCCGCCCGGCCGCCCGCCCGACCGCCCACCACTGGTCGGGCCGCTCCGCCCCGCCGCGCCCGCCGCTCCCCCGCGCGCTCCCGCTTCCGGGTTCCGGAGGGGCGGGGCCAGGGCGTGACGCCAGCGCGCAGCGGGGCGGAGCGCCGCGAAGACCCGCCCACTCCCAACGGGCTCCACACCGCCTCCTGCCGCTGGTGGATGAAACCAAGTGTGAGGGGAAGACAGAGAGTCGCGCGCGCAGGGGTCGCGCGCTCCACCCGCAGGCACGCTCCCCGAGGCCAGCGGCCACCCCTCCCATGGCGGCGCAATATGGCCCGGCCCGGAGCGAAGGGGCGGGGACCCGGACTTGAAGAGCCGGCCTTTGAGCTAAAGGCGGGAAATGGCGGATTTCTCGGGACGCGGAGCTGGGTGAGTTGAAGCGCCACGGGTCTGGATTTTGTGGGGCCGGCGAGTAGACCATGGCCGAGAGCTGGGAGAAGTGGGGCAGCAGAGTTGGGGACTGGGGATTTGACCCCTTCAGGACCTCCGAGGGTGCACAGGCTCTGGGAGGCGGGAGGCGGCTTCTGCGCATGCTCGGCAGCCTGGGCGCGGAACTAGACTACGAGTCCCCAGTCAGTTGCGCGGCTGCGGGGCGATTCCTGGCTAGTGGCTTAACCTCTCTGTGCTTTCGCTTTCCTCCGCTGAGAAATGGGGCAAATGACGCCGCCGCTAAACCTTGTAGGCCTCGGGTGAAACTTAAAAGCTCTTAGAACAGTGCGTGGCTCTTGAATGTGATCTGTCGCGACTACAGTTATCATTTTATAGTGGGCAAGCGCTGGGCCACTAAAGTATCTCCTTTAATGCTCCCAACCCTTCTTTTCTATGCTTCCCCTTTACAGAAGAGATGATAGAGGCTCAGGGAGAGAAGGTCATTTGTCCAGGGTCACACAGAAGGAACAAGAGAGACGGACTTGGACCACTTATCCGGTGCCAGGCATGATTCCTGGCCTGGGTTTGTTTTATTTGTTCACTCGGCCGATGTTTTATTGGGCCAGTACAAATTGAAGTTTAATAGACCAGCTGAAATCACTTGTGTTTTCTCCAGGATCAATTACGCAGTGAGATTGCCATTACCCTCTCCTGAGGTTTCGCGGGAGGTACCTGAGGCTGGCACAGGTGTACTGAACCCACCACCCCCATCTGGTTGGACTCCAGAGCCCTGGATCAGACCCCATAGGGAATCCATGCTCTGTACCTTGCCAGCTCTGAGACTTGCTAGGGATGAGCTGTTCAAACACTCAGGTCCTCGTCGGAAAACAAGGATAAAGCAGGCCAGCGGGGAGGTATTTGTAGGGTTGGGAGGGTTCTGTGAAGGAGCAGAGCTGCTGGCACCGAGTGAGCATTATTTGGTTGGTTGCCTCTCCCCATTGTGGCCCAGCACCCGCTGGGTCTCACTTGGGGTCCTCAGAGCCTGCTGCACAGGAGGTGGCTGCAGTGAGCTGAGCAAGGGGACCACTGCTTTGTGACCAGTGGAGCTTGTGTCCTGATGTCAGCCGGGGTTACAGTGCCCAGGCCCCGGCCCTGCCCCTCAGTCTGCTCCTCTTGAGTTGCTGGTCTCTGTTGGTAGCATCTCCCTTGCCCAGGCTGCACACCTGGGAGGCATCCCGAACTGTCCTGCCTCAAGGTTCCCTCTCTCCTATTACATCGAACTTCATTCTTTCTTTCCTTAAATAGGGGTGAAACACATAACAGCATTTTAAAGTGAGCGATCTAATGGCCTTAAGACATTCTCGCTGTACAACCACCAGCTCTCTTTGGTTCTGGAACATTTTCATCCACCCAGAAGGAAACTTTGTATCCATTTTCAGTCACTCCCCATTCTTCATCCACCCCTCTGCTCCTGACAATCACAATCTGCTTTCTGTCTTTCTTTGCCTGTTCTGGACATTTCATCGTACAGTATGTGTCCTTATGTGTCTGTTTTCTTTGACGCAGGACAATTTTTTAAAGAGATTTTATTTATTTTTTTTTTTTAAGTAAACTCTACCCGCAATGTGGGGCTCAGACTCCTGACCCCAAGATCAAGAGTCGCATGTCCCATGGATGGAGCCAGCCAAATGCCCCCAGGATAATATTTTTTTTAAGTTTTTTTTTTTTAAGATTTACTTATTCGAGAGAGAGAGTGAGAGTGAGCGAGCAGGGAAAGGGGCAGAGGGAGAGAATCTCAAGCAGACTCTGCCTCAGGGCTCCATCTCAGGACACTGAGATCATGACCCAGGCCGAAATCAAGAGTCAGATGCTTAAACGACTGAGCCACCCAGGCACCCCATCCCAGGATAATATTTTTCAGATTCATCCATTTTAGCATGTATCAGTACTTCGCTTCTTTTTAGGGCTGAATAACACTCAGGGTTTGTTATTTCTTGGCAGGAACATACAGCCCACAAAGCTAAAAATATTTGTTGTCTGGTCCTTTACAGAGAAAGATTGCCATTAGGTAGACTGAGCCCTTAAGCTGGGAAGTCAGAACTCTGCCAGCGAAGCCAAAGGGCTGATCAGTTCCTATTTGGACATCATTCTCCTCTGCCCTTGTGCCCTTGGCCTTGTTCCTCCCTGTCCCTGAATGTCCTTCCCCATGTACCTGAGCAAACAGGGCTTTGTCTCTCACCTCCCCTCACCTCTTTACCAGTCTGGGGTACTCTTCACATTGCCTGACAGGAAAACACTGTCAGGCAATGTGAGGGGAAGCTCTTCTCAGGGAAGGAGCTCCATCTCTTGTGCACCAGGTATCACCAGGAGCGTACAGTAGGTACAGAAATGCCTGATGAATTAATGAACCCCTGACTTAAGTTGAGATCTTTGGGGCTTGGCAAACCTGCTTGCTCTTCTCACTCTTGGACCCTTCTCAATTTCAGCCAGGCAGGGGCTCTGTGTCTCTGTTCCAGTCAAGGTGGCCCTGCCTCGCAGACATCAGCTTGTATGGGGAGAGGTTGGGGGATGCTGGGACTGAGTCGTCCCCAGTCTCCTCGCTGCCTTCCCTGAGCTTAGCCAACTACATAACCATGTCAACAAGACCCCTATCTCCCTCTTCTAGGAAACCTTCCACGGGGGGTCCCGGCACTCCTGGTGGCACCAAGATGAAAGGAAGAAGAACGCAAGGTGAGTAAAGTTGGAATCTAGCTTACGATCCAGTTTCAGTAAGTGCTTTTGGGGAAGAAAAAAACCAGGCCAGAGCAGGGGAGCTAGGGCTTTATTTCCTTCTAGTCACACCTTTGGGGATTCCGAGTCTCGTCACCTGAGTCTCATCACCACGCCCTGCAGCCAGGGGTGTGGCAGGAGTTGGGGGGGGGGGCATCCGGGGGGGGGGGGGGTCATCCAGGGCAGCAGTGGGCCCTTCCAGCAGCGGGGGTCATGGGCTGTGCCCAGGACTCACCACTAGGAAGTGTGGGTGAGGAGAGCTGGAGCTGAATTCATTAGCAAACACTGGAGTCTCAGTTTCTCCTCTGGAAGCACCTCAGGGGTGCCCATGCATCTGGTGTCTCCCTGTGGGTCTGGAGTCACTGTTCACAGCCTCCCTTGACTCTTGGCAATGCCGCTTTGGGCAGTGGACTCAAGGATCTCCCTCCTTGGAGCTTAAGCCTCTGATAAAAAGAATTATTTTTAATAACACTGCGTGCCAGTGCGTGTCTCTGAGAACTCAGGGCAGAATTCTGGTTCCAAGTGACTGGAGGTTCATCCATTACAGCATTGCTTGATGATCTTGTTTATAGCCTCTATTATGTTTACAAGTGGTCTAGTTCTTGAACACAAATTATATCCTTCATCGTAACATTGCATCTCTGGAAAATCCAGTACCGTTCAAAACAAATATGTATGTCCCGGTTTCTGGAAACTTGAAACTGCTTTTCAACTGTGCAGGGAACCCCAGGCCTCGGGATCCTTCCAGAGGAGCAAAACCCTTTGTTGATGCTATTAGGTTGAAAGCAGGATCGTTTCCTGTGCTTGGAAATGGGGGTGTTCTTTGCCCTGATCCCTCACTGGACATCCAGTGACAGACCCTTGGTGTGTCTTGATTTTCTCCCCTGGGCACCACCTGGTCTTGGCCTTGACCCTTAAGTGCCTCCTGCCTGACTGTCTGAGCCCACTCACCCTGCAGGCATGGCTCTTCCTTGCCTGGGGCTCACTCAGGGCAACCACTAGCTCTTGTCCAGCTCCATGCTCCCCATTAACTATGGGTGCACCTCCTTTCCACTCAGGATTGTGGCCGCACCCCCAGCCCCAGTGAAAGATGAAATTCTGGCATGAAGATCCAGTTGAAATCACCGTGTCACTTAACCAAATTGTCAAGCTGTGTGACATTAACCATGTCCTCTTCCTGGGTCTCTTCATTAAAAAGGGAAAGCCCTAAGCTCTAGAGGTACCTAGAAAAAGTGTAGAATCGTGCACTGGATGCATGGCTGAGCACCTACTCCCTGCTGGGTGGTGGACCGTAGTTGCAAGCAAAACAGACAAAAGTCCTGGCCCTCATGGTGCCTGGAACGGAAGGAGTGGGGGCCGTGAGGGGAGAGGGAGGCCCCTCGGGGATGTGAGACCTGTGAGGTGCCTGGAGGTGCTCAGGCTTCACCAGCTCATGGACCTGCAAGGGAGCCCATTCTCAGCCACCAGCGGGGCGGCCAGCCTGAAGGACACAGGATGTTCCAGGGAGGAGGGTTCCAGCAAGTGCTGTGTTCAGGATGTGGATGAGAATGAGTCTATGGGCTTTGGAGCAGGGAGATCTCGGCGGTCTTGCAGAAAGGAGTTTCTTTGGTGCGGTGGTGATTGTGAGAGCCAGACTGGACAGGAGTGGGGTTCGGGGAGAGTAGAGGAAGACGAGCCACCATTGTAAAGGGGAGTGGAGAAGTAGGGGGAGAAGGTATGGGTGGGGGGGAAAATAACAGGAAGATCGTTGAAGAGAGGAACTGGGGGGGATGTTGCCAGGGCAGTGGCAACAGGGTGAGGGCTGGGCTCTACCCCAAAGCACAGAGTTCCCTCCACATGGTGGGGCCAGGATATGGCCTTGAACTTGGGAGGCTGCTAGCTGCTGAGATGGGAGGTTCTCCTGGGGCTGCTTCTGTCTTCATGGTGAAGTAGTAACTGGTCACTAGCTAACTGGAGGGGACCCAGTGTAGGGGAAGTGGGAGGAGAACGTACAAGGGAGGGTCTGGGAGGGGGGTTGGGGAACAGAGCAGAGGACTGTGGGTGATCACTGGGGCCATTGTGAGAAACCCCCTTCCTGCGAGGCAGGCATGGAATGGGGGGGACCTGGGGCTGGGCTGTCACCAAGGTATATGATCTTGGTGTTCAGCATGTCTCCCGAGAGTCCTGAGCTAGGTAAGGAGGTAAAGAGGCATGAAAGGCTCATATCATGAGTGGGTCATACACAGACTCAGGTGAAGGAAGGGGTTGTTGGGGTCCTGACCGTAGGGAGTGAGTTGGGAAGGGAGGAGGAGGAGGCGGCAAATAGGCGCCTTCCTGTGGAAGGTCTTTTATCCTGTCCCTGCCCTGCCCCTGAATCCACTTTCTGCTTTGAGCATATTCCCTTAACGTTCCTGTGACTCTCTGGGGCTCTGTCCCTAGCCTAGGGACTTATAAACCGTAGATATCCCACATGATCTCTCATACAGTAGGTGTCCCATACATGCTCGAGGATGCTGAAGCATGGGATCTGAGAGGAGCAAGGGGGAGCAGCTCCCCTGTTCCTGCTGTTTATCAGGGAGGGCACATAGTGCTCTTGATGGGGGGGTCTTCACACTCCACTATTGTAGTCTTGTTATAAACCAACAGTGTGTCCCCCACAGGTGGAAGAGTGGTTGAGTCCCGATACTTGCAGTACGAGAAGAAAACCACCAAAAAGGTAACAACATTGATTTGAATGTTCTGAATGGAGTTCCGTCAGACTTGGAATTTTGACCCAAGTCCCACGGGCCGGGCACAGCACGGTCCCGAATCCTTTTTGCAAAGACATGATCTCTATTGAAACCTGAGATTGTTCCTTTCAACCCAGTAATTCCTTTCTGGATTCTGTCCTGAAGCAGTTCTGTCGGGTGCCCAGCACACAGTCCCTGGCACTGGCTGGCATTTAAAAAACACAGGGTTTTAAAGAAGGACTATGGGGAAAAAATAATGGGTCTGAATCACCCAGTGTTAGAGGCAGAGTTTAGTGAACTATCTGTAGCCACACCACGGAAATCATGCAGCCGTTGAAAATGTTGGGATGGGGACACCTGGGTGGCTCAGTTGGTTAAGCGTCTGCCTTCGGCTCGGGTCATGATCTCAGGGTCCTGGGATCGAGCCCCGCCTTGGGCTCCCTGCTCAGTGAGGAGCCTGCTTCTCCCTCTGCTGCTCCCCCTGCTTGTGTTCATGTTCACTCTCTCTCTGACAGATAAATAAATAAAAATCTTAAAAAAAAAAAAAAAAAGCTGTGACTAGAAAGTAGGAAATAAACTTCAAAAAAAAAGAAAATGATGGGATGAAGCACGGAACGACACAAGCACATGCATTGTGTGGCATTTAACGGAAACACTCAGTAGGTGACCCAGTTACGTATCTTGTTTGATTGTGTGCATACTGAGAATGTGGGGAGGTTGTGTTATTCTTTCCATTTTCTAAATTTGGTTTATGGTAAAATACAGTGAACTATTAATTTCTGCTCCCTACCTTTTACTCTGGTAGGGTGGAATGGCAGGTTCTTAATAAGGGGACTTAAGGGGCACTTGGCTAGCTAAGTCAGAAGAGCAGGCTGCTCTTGATCTTGGGGTCGTGAGTTTGAGCCCCATGTTGGGTGTAGAGATTACTTAATAAGCAAACAAATAAATAAATAAACTTTAAAAAATAGTAATGTGACTTAAGATCCAACTTGAAAAAGGACACCTTTTCACAAACTGGTATCACTTCTTGGGAGTGATTGGTTGTTTTCAATGGAATTAATTTTTTAAGTTTTTAAATTATTTTTGTTTTTTAGAGAGAGTGTGAGAGAGCGCACTTGAGGGGGCGGCAGGTGAGGTAGAGGGAGAGAGAGAATCTTAAGCAGGCTCCACACCGGACGCAGGGCTCCATCTCACGACCCTGATATCATGACCTGAGCCTAAGTCACTAGTCGGGTGCTTAACTGACTGAGCCACCCAGGTGCCCCTGGACTTTTTTTTTTAGGGAAGTTTTAGGTTCACAGCAAAATTGAGTGGAAGGTAGAGAGATTTCCCATATAACCCCTGCCCCCCCGCCACACACACAGCTTTCTCCACTATCAACATCTCCAACCAGACAGGTGCACTTGGACATTTGAGGAAGCTACATTGACACATCACCCAGAGTCCGTGTTTTACTTTGGTTTTTTTTGTTTCTGTTTTTTCTTTAAATTCACGTGATTTACTTTGTTGAAGTGATTTTCAACAAAAGATCACAGTCCATGCCTCCTAATTTTAGTGTTGCCTTGTAAACTTGTTTACGAGCACCCGTGTGTCTGCATGCTCTAGCATTTTCAATCCCTACGAGCTTGTCCGGTTTTTTTTTTTTTCATCTCTTAAGGTAGGATTTACATAAAGTGTCGCTCTTTAGCATTCAGTTCTGCGAGTTTTGACAAACTCATCCTGTCACAGACCCACCACAGTCAAGATAGGGAATAGTCACCCCCAAGATCCCTTGGTTCTCCACTGAAGCTGGCCCCACTCCATCTCAGCAGTTATCTGATTTCTGTCCTAACCAGAAGGTCATTAAAAAGGTGTCACACAGCCTCTTGCATCTGACTTCTTTCACATAAAGGAAAGGAGGTCCCACCCTGTGGTTGCCTGTCACAGTTAGTGCTGGTTCTTTCTAGTGGCTCAGGAATATTCCACAGTGTGAGTGGGCCATAGCGTGCTTAGCCATTTGCCAGTGAAGGACATTTGGTCTGATTCTCGGTTTTGGCAATGGTGATCAAAGCCACCTTAAACATTCTCGTGTGGGATTCTGTGTAGACATGCTCTCGTTTCTCCCAGGACAGGAACTGTAGGGTAAGTGAGTGTAGTTTTGACTGACTTGTAGGAAACTGTGCAGCTATTACCCAGAGTGGCTGCAGCTCTTGACATTCCCACCAGCCACAGAGGAGAGCTGGGTGGCTCAGTCGTTAGGTGTCTGCCTTCGGCTCAGGTCATGATCCCAGGGTCCTGGTCTGCTTCTCCCTCTCCCACTCCCCCTGCTTGTATGCACTCTCGCTGTCTTTCTCTGTCAAATAACTAAATAAAAATCTTAAAAAAAAAAAAAAGATTGAAGCCATTCTAGTGGATGAGAAGTGGTAGCTTGTTGTGGTTTTAATTTACATTTCCATAACAACTAGTGATCTTGAGTACCTTTTCATGTGCTTATTGGCCAGTCCTGTATCTTTGGTGATGTGTTCTTTCAAATCTTTTGCCCTTTTTTTTTTTTTTTTAAGATTTTATTTATTTGACAGAGAGAGAGACAGAGAGGGAGTACAAGCAGGGGGAGTGGGAGAGGGAGAAGCAGGCTTCCCGCTGAGCAGGAAGCCCGACGCGGGGCTTGATCCCAGGACCCTGAGATCACGACCTGAGCCGAAGGCAGACGCTTAACGATTGAGTCACCCAGGCGCCCCTCTTTTGCCATTTTTTAATTGGGTTATTGGTTTCCTCACTGTTGAGTTTTGAGAGCTTTTTATATATCCTGGATACCAGCCGTTTATGGTGATTTTCAAATATTTTCTCCCGGTGGGGACACTTCTTTTAAGTGTCTTGGGAGGAGCAGAAGTGCTCAACTTATGGATTTCTGCTTTTATGGATTGTGCTCTTGGTGTCTTATCTAAGAGATCTTTGACTAACCCAAGATCACAGAGATTTTCTCCCATGTTTTCTTCTATGGTTTTTCCCGTTCTTTCATAGTTTTAGATTTTACATTTAGGTCTGTGATCCATTTTGAATTAATTTTTGTATCTGGCGTGATGATGGAATTGAAGTTCATTTTTAAGTGTATGGATGTCCTCTTCTGCCAGCACCATTGTTGAAATGACTTTCCTTTCCCCGTCATATTATCTCATCACCTCCATTGAAAAGCAATTGACCTTTTTTGTATGCATCACTTCTGGACTCCATTTTTTCCATTGTTCTATGTGTCTGTCCTTAGGCCCCTCACACGCTGCCAGGATTACTGTAGCTTTATAGTCTTGAAATCAGGTAGTATAAATTCTCCCACTCCATCCTTTTCCAAAACTGGCTGTCATAGTTCTTTTGTTTTTCTTTCTTTCTTTTTTTTTTTTCCTTAGAATGAGAGGAAGTGCGTGCATGTGCGAGCCAGGAGGGGCAGAGGGAGAAGGAGGAGAGAGAATTTTTTTTTTTTAAGATTTTGTTATTTGAGAGAGAGAGAGCATGAGAGAGTATGAGCAGGAAGGGGGAGAGGAGCAGAGGGAGAGGGAGAAACAGACTCCCCCCTGTGCAGGGAGCCCGGCAACTCTAGACTCCATCCCAGGACCCCAGGATCGTGACCCAAGGTGAAGGCAGACGCTTAACCAACTGAGCCACCAGGTGCCCCGGAGGAGAGAGAATCTTTTTTTTTTTTTTAAAGATTTTATTTATTTATTTGACAGAGAGAGAGAGAACGAGAGCAGGAACACAAGCAGGGGGAGTGGGAAAGGGAGAAGCAGGCTTCCTGCTGAGCAGGGAGCCCGACGCGGGGCTCGATCCCAGGACCCTGGGATCATGACCTGAGCCGAAGGCAGATGCTTAACAACTGAGCCACCCAGGTGCCCCAGGAGAGAGAATCTTAAGCAGGTTCCACGCTCAGTGCGGAGATTGACGCGGGGCTTGATCTCATGATCCTGAGATCATGACCCGTTCCTTTAATTTTCTATATGTTTTAGATTTAGCTTGCCATTTTCTACCAAAATTTCTACTGGGATTTTGAATGTATAGAATTTTTGCATCGGTTTAGGGAGAATAACATCCTGAAAACACCAGGCCTTTCAATCTATGAACATGGTACACATATCCATTTAGTTGGTCATGTTGGATTTTTGTCATCAGCGTTTTGTAGTTTCCAGCATATAGACCTTCCTTATATTTTCTTAGGTTTATACTTAAGTATTTGCTGTTTTTTAATGCTATTATACATGATACTGTCTTTTTTTTTTCTTTTTTATTGATGAAGACATTTTTTAATTGAGGTATGATCAACATACAACAGTATATTAGTTTCAGACATATAACTTAGTGTTTCAGGATTTGTATATGTTGCAAAATGATCACCACAGTGAGTCTAGTTAACACCTAATACCATACATAGTTTTGTTTTTTCCTTGCTGAGAGCTTTCACATGGTACTATCTTTGAATTTCACTTTCCAGAGTTGTTCATTGCTAGAAATGTGATCTTTTTATATTGACCCTGTATCCTCCAATCTTGCTAAGCTCACTAGTTTGTTTGGTTTTTAAAGATTTTATTTATTTATTTATTTATTTATTTGGGGAGTGCATGCATGCATGCACACAAGTGAAGGGGAGGGGCAGAGGGAAAGGGAGAGCGAGAATCTCAAGTGGACTCTGCTGAGCACCGAGCTCCAAGCAGGGCTTGATCTCAGGACCCTGAGATCATGACCTGAGCTGAAATCAAGAATGGAATGCTTAACTGACTGAACCACCCAGGCGCCCCTTACTTACTAGTTTTAGTAGCATTTGGGATTTTCTTTGTAAATCATGTAAGAAGAGAGTTTTATTTCTTCCTTTTCAACCTGTTTACCTTTTAGTTCTTATTCTGAGAGCCCCAGTAGGAGGTTGAATAGGAGTGTTGTCTACATAATAAAATATTTTTGCTCTTTATGGAGTTTTCTTTCTGCTTATATGTTACTATTATTATAATGGCTTGCTAGCTCCATGCATTGCTTGTTTTTTTAAATAAGTTTTAAAGATTGATACTTGTACAAAAACTTTGTTTTTCTTCATGACCAAAGTAATATGTTCCCTGCAAGTACTATAAAGTATACAGAAAATCAGTTGTAATCTGCCATGTCAGAGATAATCACTGGCAAACATTTTGGTGGTTCCCTATGTTCTATGCATGTGAGGGTATCTTTTTTGATTAATTTGTTCTATATATATGTAATTAAATGTCAGAACTTTAAGTCTATCCCTGGCCTCAAAGTAATAGCCAATGCAAACTGCACAGGCCATGAAGGGGCCCCTTCTCATGAAGGGGAGGTGTCTTGTCCCCTGAATCCTGAACGTCATGTGTTCTCCTAACAGGCTTCTGCAGCAGATGCATTAAAGACCAGTGGGAAGATGCCGGAAGGGGGAAGGAAACTCCAGCTGCTCCAGAAGAGCAAAGGTGTGTAAAGATAGAGGGAGGTTGGGGCGCCTGGGTGGCTCAGTCGTTAAGCGTCTGCCTTCGGCTCAGGTCATGATCCCAGGGTCCTGGGATCGAGCCCCGCATCAGGCTCCTCGCTCTGCAGGAAGCCTGCTTCTCCCTCTCACACTCCCCTTGCTTGTGTTCCCTCTCTCGCTGTCTCTCTCTCTGTCAAATAAATAAATAAAAATCTTTAAAAAAAAAAAAAGATGGAGGGAGGTTGTGAAACAGCTCTGAAGCTCAGCAAGTGATGAACATGGTGGTGAATTTTGTTTTCAAGTATGCTAAGGTGAAACTCCCTCTTTCTTTCTAGGAAGTGTCAGAAGAAGGAGCTAGTTAAAGAATGTCCGTGTAAGGACAGATCTGAGGCATGTGGGGAGCTTAAGGGGAATGGCAGGGCAAGAGGGCAGGTTACTTCCTGAGCGGCCATCATGGCGCTTCCTTGATCGTGTGTCCCATTTCCTGGGTGGAACTCTTGAGAGCAGGACTCAGCGTGTGAGGCCTCATCTTCCTGCCTCTCACCACCTTGGGTTAGATCTTCCTCGTAATGGTTTCCCCTTAATCGTTCTAGAAGCTGTCACCAAAGTGATATGTAAAACTTGGGAGTTTTTCTGATTGTAGACATACGTGTTTGTTGTAAAACGAAAAACAGCAACAAAAAACAGAAAATGTAGACAAGGAGGGTGGACACTCACTCATGAGCTGCCACTTCGATCATTACTGTGTATTTGGTGTTCAGTTGTAGTCAGTGTGCTCATTCTAGAAATCTGGGAAGGCCCCTCCTCAGAGTAGCACTCCATCCAGCTCCTCACATGCCCACTTCTCCAGCAACACTGGGTAGCTCTTTTGCATGAAAGCAGTTCACAAAAAGCAAAACTGTTTCTTGTCCCACACCTCCTTGTTCAAAATGGCAACAACTGTGAGTCTCATAGGAAAAATTAAGTACAGTGGACCCTTGAACAACATGGGTCTGAACTGCATGGATCTATTAATATGTGGGTTTTTTACAGTACGGTACTGTAAATGTATCTTCTCTTATGATAACGTTTCCTTTTTTCTTTTTTAGCTTACTTTGTTGTAAGAGTACAGTTTATAGTATATGTAACATGTGAAATATATGTTAATTGACTTTATATTCTCAGTAGGGGCTCCAATCAGAGACTGTTAGTCGGGGGATTGGAAAGTTGTTGATCGTGGTTTAGATGTTTGCTCAGCATCTGTGCTGCTCCTTGACCTAGGCGTGACTGAGAAGCGGCTCATGGAGCTGGGGCTGACTTTGTAGTCTTTCCTCATGCAGTTGGGTTGGGGGCCACGCGTCAAGCCGGGAAAGCTGGTGTTCGGCCCAGAGGGGTCAGAAGTGGGTCAGCCACATCTTAAAATCAGGGTTTTCACCCACGGGCGAGTCAGACTTAGAAACGTCTGGACACGTTTGGTTGGTGTGAGCGATGGGGGAGGTACGCTACTTGCGTCTGATGGGTGGAGGCCGGGGATGCTCCTCAGCAGCCTGCCACAGCCAGCAGAGCCCCGGCCCAGAGAGCGAAGCAGCTCTGAATGTCAGGAGCGTCAGGGCTGAGAAACCATAGTTTAAACGGAACCACCCGAATTGAGACGGACCGCCAGAGACTGCTTGATTGAGTTCCATCGTATAGCTCAGTAGGAAATTACTTTTCTCGATGGAAACACAGTACATACGCATGACGGAACATCGAACCCGTGCAAAAGCGATAGCAGTTAAAAAAAAGTCCTGTCTTCCACCTCAGGTTTCCATCCTCTTACCCAGGAGGTCAACAGACTCCTGTTTATCTAGAATTTTTCAAAAATTTGGACGAAGGGTACCATACCGTACACATTACCGTGGTGTCGCTCTATTTATTTCCACATACTCATTTTCTCAACTGCATGGGCATTCATTAAATCACTTGCTGTTTCTTTGCTAACACGACAGAGAGTGTTTTGCATGCCATCTGTTCGTTTTGCGGCGCGCTGGAGCCCTGGCTTGGTTGAAGCCTGCTGTACCCCACTGCCCATTTCAGGTGGCGTCAGGCATAACTTCACATGGTTAAATAGAGGGTAAAGATGAAGGGAACTGCCAGGGAAGATGAACAGTCCAGAAGCTGCTGGAAAAAGAAGGGAAAAGCTGAGGGAAGAACAGGTACATGGTGTGTATCAGACTTCTATCCAGAACATAGCGTTTTTTATTAAGCAGCAAGGCATATTTGCAGCTCTGGGTTAGAGAGCCTGCGTCACTTGTCTACTTCTACCCTGAAATATATTCACCTTGCTGGCTGGGCATTTGCAGAGGTGCTTCAGCCTTCTGTCCCGCTCACCTCCCAAGACGCTGACTTTTTGGAAGCAAGTGGTAGTGTTCCACAGAGTTGCCTGCTTCCCGGTGTAGGCGTGCAGTGCCTTGCAGACTGTGCTGACCTCTGGGGATTCTCACTGGGTCCACAGACGGCAGTGGAATCGGGAAGGGTGACCTGCAGTCCACGTTGCTGGAAGGGCATGGCACCGCCCCGCCGGACCTGGACCTCTCAGCCATCAACGGTAAATCACTCACCTTGGCCCCCCCTCACTGCCCCCTGCTTTGCCCCAGCGGGCTGCCGAAGCGTGCTCTGAGTTCTCACCCTCAAAATGCTCTTCTTGACCTTAGACAAAAGTATGGTTAGAAAGACTCCGCAATTAGAAAAAACGATGTCGAAGAAGACTGAGTCATCGTCATTTTCTTCTTCACAGAGAAAGAGCCCGGTAAGTGTCCGAAATGAAAGGGAAGCTGCGGAATTAGAGACGTCTGATATTAGCTTCTGCCCTGTGCACATGCCATGCGAGGCTCGGGGCTCTAAGATGGAACAAGCCAGCCACGCGTTTTAGGACAAACCCAAGACCACACACGTCCTCAGAATATACGTAGAGTTTAAGTTGCCCCAAGTACATGTACGGGAGTCATTTCTAAGGCGAGATCATGTGAACAACAGTGCCTCGTTTGCTGATGCTGTGCTAGGGAAAGCACCAGGCCAGGCCCTGGGTCCCGGGGCAGGACGGCTGGGCTGGGGTCTCGCTGGGGTCGGAGGCCCGCATCCTGGCTCCAGTGTGGCACTGATTGGATGGGTACCCCCCAGCTGACCCTGGACCAGCCAGCCACGGACGGGGCCGGACCATCCCCTTCCTTCTCACAGGGCGCCCAAAAAGACTAAAGGAGAAAATAGAAACAGCGGGTTGATACACAGGAGAGAATCATCAAACTACTAAATTAAGTAAAGTTCGTAAAGGGTTGGTTTCTGCCCCTCGGGGGGAGAGAGCTAGGCTTATACCAATTCACTGGCAACCAAAAATGTCTTTCTCTCCTCCTCAAGGACCTGTCGGAGGCGATGGAAATGATGGAATCCCAAACGTTGCTCCTGACTCTGCTGACCGTAAAGGTGAAGACAGGACCTTGCTGGCACGTGACGTGGGTGGGGGGCAGCCTTTGTCAGCCGCAGGGCTGGAGTGCCCGCTCATCTGAGCTCCTGTTGTGCACTTGACAGATGGAGAACGGTCTCGCTCCATTCGAAGAAAAGGCAGAGAGGAACTTACTAATAATGTGTAAAGAGAAGGAGAAGCTGCAGAAGAAGGCCCATGAGCTGAAGCGCAAACGTCTCCTCACTCAGAGGAAGCGGGAGCTAGCAGACGTCCTTGACGCTCAGGTCAGCGGTGACTGCAGTCTCCGCGCCACATGTCTCGGGAGGGGGCGAGCGCGGTAGGGCACTCGCAGGGAGTGCTGACGGGAGGTGTCCCTGCCCCCTGGGTGTTGGTATGTGACAGTCTGTAAGAGGACGAGGCTGTAATGTCAAGTACTAAGCAGCCAGAGGGACCTGCCCCTTCCATGCACGCATGTGCATATTCTTCAGGCCCCTGAGGCTTGTGCCCAGTGAGGCAAAGACGTGAGCCGCGCCTCCCCACGGGGCCAGGGTGCTGATGGGGGATGCCGTCTTGGCGCCGCGTGGTCAGCGTTGGGGCAAGAGCCAACCCCTGGCACCTGGAGAGGGCCCGTCCGGAGATGGGGCTGGTCCTCTGAGTGTGCAAGAGTACTAGGGCTGCCGTAACTAGTACCCCGGGGCCGGGCGGCTTAAATGACGGCCCGGGATTCTCTCACGGTTCTGGAGGCAGGACATCTGAGACCAAGAGGTTAGAGCATCTGGTGCCTTACCAGGGCCAAGAGAGAAAGCTGTGTCCTCGGCCTGTAGCGGGCCATCTCCTCCCTGCGTCCCTTCACTTGGCATTCTCTCTGTGTGCTTGTCTGTCTCCAGACCTGGCTCACTTGAACGACTTCACCTTAACTCGGTTACTTCTGTAAAGACCCTGTCTCCAAGTCAGGTCATATTCTGAGGTGCTGGGGTTGGGACATCCACAGAGGAATTTGGGGGGACACGATTCAACCCCTAATACCCAGTGTATGTGTGTCTATGTGTGTCTGTGTGAGAGAGAAAGAGAATGCCCTGCAGCCAGGCCCTGGGCTAAGAGCTGGCCTCTGTCCTCATGGAACTTAGAGTGGAAGGAAAAGAAAAGACAGGCGAACAAATACGTTCTCACAGGCCCGCATGAGGACCCTAACAGCATGTACAAGGGGGAAGGTGGTTCTTACGAGGGGCAGGCCTTTCGGCTCAGTGCTCTGAAGCAGGAGGGCCCAGCTTTCTTGGGTCCAGTGTGATCCCACTTGAGGGCCTGGCCCTGGAATATTCTGGAAGCCATGTTCCTAGTGAAGAGGCCTGGGCCACCTTCCTATCGGCTGGGCTATTGGAGGGCAGCTGGGAGTGAGGGGAGAGCCCCCCCATACCCACGGAAGCCTCCTGGAGGATTCCTTAGGAAATCCTGAAAGCACAGCACTGTATCTTCACCTCACAGGTACTGTGAACTTCCCGAGTGTGTGACTGGGTCTTGTCTCATAGGCCTCTTTCACTCCTGCCTGCAGATCGAAATGCTCAGCCCCTATGAGGCTGTGGCCGAACGCTTTAAGGAGCGGTACAAGACATTTGCCACGGCCCTGGACACCACGAGGCACGAGCTTCCTGTGAAATCGATCCACCTGGACGGGGACGGGCAGAGTTTCTTAGGTAGGAAACGGGGCGGCTGCTGGGCAAGGGGCAGATCCAGTGTGGGTTGGTGCTTCTTGTGTGCCAGCCACCTTTATCCATTCGTGTCACATCACAGCCTCCTCTGAGGTGGATGGTGCATCCCTCATCAAATGGCAGAGGACAGGGGAGGCTGGCAAGGCTGCGGTTTGTCCGGGGTCGCGCTCTGAGTAAGGACCATGCTGGGATTTTAAGCCAGGTCTGTGGACCGGCCCAGTAATTTCCAGCCCTGCTGAAAGACACTTCTGTGGAGCAGCTGCATTCCCCCAAAGGGGGTCTCTTCAGAGATGCTGATCTTCACCCCATCCAGCTTTCTTTTTTCTTCTTTTCTTTTTAAGATTTTATTTTTAAGTAATCTCTATACCCATCGTGAGGCTCAAAGTCGCAAACTCAAGATCAAGAGTCACACCCTCCAGCGACCAAGCCAGCCAGGCGCCTCAACCCCATCCTGCCCTCTACACAGAGCCATGGGATCCCTCTCTTTTTTTTTTTTTTTTTAAATTTTTTTTTTTAAGATTTTATTTATTTATTTGAGAGAAAGAATGAGCTAGAGAGAGAGAGTATGAGAGGGGAGAGGGTCAGAGGGAGAAGCAGACTCCCCGCTGAGCAGGGAGCCCGATGCAGGACTCGGTCCCGGGACTCCAGGATCATGACCTGAGCCGAAGGCAGTCGCTTAACCAACTGAGCCACCCAGGCGCCCCATGGGATCCCTCTCTTGCATATGGTTCCCACCTAATTCTTCACGGGAAGAAATCAGCAAGCATGCTTGATCTTAAAATTCTCTTTAGAGGAAGTATCTTCCCAAAGCAAGTTTTCAGTCGCCTTAGTGTCTGGTTATTTCCAGGCAGGGCCCTCATGAGCCATCTACATACGTCTAGTTTGAGGCTGATGTAGTAAAGCATCACCTCCTAAAATCAGGTGGACAGTCCCTCCAGAACTTTCCACAAAGGCAGTTCAGGATCACAAAGGCTGTTGTTGTATTGGTAATCTCAGAGATGATTCCTGATCCACCTTTTCCCAGTACGGATAAGTAAGGGAATCACATGGAGTCTTGAAGAATGAGCCTTGTGGAGCGATTATCTGCATGCAGGTGTCCGGTTTTATAATGACAGCAATCAGCTGCACACCTGCGACTCGGACTCCGTCCCTGACAAGTGCTGTAGGTGGTGACTAGGAGTTGGGATCGGGGAACGGAGGAACATCCCACAGCTTCTAGAATTAATGGACAGGGCGCCTGGGTGGCTCAGTTGGTTAAGCGACTGCCTTCGGCTCAGGTCATGATCCTGGAGTCCCGGGATCGAGTCCCGCATCGGGCTCCCTGCTCGGCGGGGGGTCTGCTCCCTCTGACCCTCCCCTCTATCATGTGCTCTCTCTCATTCTCTCTCTCTCAAATAAATAAATAAAATCTTTAAAAAAAAAAAAATTAATGGACAGACTGGGTAGCTCAAAACACCAGAAGCTTATTCCCTTCAGTTCAGGGGTCCAGCAGTCCAAAATCAGGGTGTCCACAGCGGTGAACCTTTCTGGAGGCTCTGAGGGAAGCCTCTCTCCTGGCTCCCGGTGTTTCTCCCCGTTCTTGGCATTCCTTGGCTGGTGGTGGCGTCGCTCCAGTCTGCCTGTGTCTTCCCACGGCCTTGCCCTTGAGCGCTGCTGCTTCCGAATTGCCCTCTTCTCAGAAGGATGCCAGGTCACAGACCTCACTGTAACCCAGTGATGTCGACAAAGACTCCACGTCCAGTAAGGTCACGTTTGCAGGTACTTGAGATTAGGTCCTGAACATGTCTTTTTGGGAGGAGGCAGTGGAGACCAGAACGAGGAGTAGAAGAGGATGGGTGTTTGTGGAAGAACCCTTATAATGTTCTCAAAATGTTACAGTGTCCGGTTGTGACACATCGTGTGTACAGGTGTGGCATGTGCTGGAAGTGGAGAGCTGCCGGTTTCCTTAGATGCAGGCCATGCCCTCAGGGCTGAGGGGTGCAGAGATGCCAGGAGTGTGGAGTGGGAACAACGGGCTTTTTGTTAAGTTGCTCGCAGGACAGACTTCCTTGGCCTTTTGTGTTGGTTTCTGTTGAGGACGTCGAAGTGGCCTTCCGGGTCTGTTCCAGCGACTGCCCGGCTGGTGCACACGCCTGATCTACAATCTCAGGCCCCCGTGGTCTCCGGCACAGGGCCACAGAGGCCGGACCAGCACATGGAGGTTGTCCTCCACGACCCTCTCTGCCTTTGAGCTCTTCACGATTCCAGCATAACACGCGAGCATTCCAGGGAACAAGAAAAATCCGGTCAGCCGCCCAACTTGCGCATCCCTTGCTTGGGGCACCGTGAAACCCTTGGCTGACTGTCCCTTTCTTCCTCCAGATGATTTGCAGCGGGAGTTGATGACCACATGCCATCTGCTGGAAGAACTGGGGATCAGCAGTTTAGAAGAAAACTTGAAAGCTCTGGACCTGCTGAGCGAACTTAAGGAAACGACCCAAAAAAAGGATCTGGAGCTCCGAAGGTATTGCAGAAAAGATTTGAAGTTGGGAGCAGCGGGTCGTGCTCCAGAGAGGGGGCAGCTCTGGTGTTTTCAGAGGCTGGGGGTGCAGGGGTCCGCTGCGGCAGGGAGAGGGGACTAGGCAAAGCACCTTGAACTCAGCCCAAACCCCCGTGTGTGTTCTCAAGCAGCCACGATAGAAAGGGGGCTCTAGCGTCACCCGTCCTGTACTTCCCAGAGTCAGAGCACTTCTGGTGCCCTTGGATGGGTCTGCTCGTGCTTGAAGCATCTCCTGGGGTAAGCGCTTGGGGTGCTCTTCTTGGAACTTGCTACTGGAAGTATAAATACATACAGAAAAGGCATGGATCCTAACAGTTTAGTTGATGGGTTTCACGAACGTGTGCTCTAAGGAAGCAGCCCCCAGGCCGCTCCCCCAGCAAGCCCCCTCGACACCTTTCTCAGTGCTGAAGCTTTCCCCTGGGGGTTTTTTTTGTTTTTTTTTTTGACCGTGGGGCTTTCCTCCTCATCTTCCCTAAAAGAATCTCATTTCTCTCTCCTTCCTAATGCTGAATGTGCTTCCTGAAATGTCTAAAGCATTTGAAAATTACTCGTAAAAAAGAGCTGCCCCCTACTATTACGTTTCTTTCTGTGTGCACCCTCAGATGAGCTCAGCACGCATCAGAGGTTCCAGATTACAAGGGTCCCACGTTCGGCTGGCCAGACACGCTCCTTCAGTGTGTGTTTCCCCACCGCCGTTTACACTGCGTGAGGGCCACCCCTCCATTCATGGCATGGTTCCTGACGCGGTGTGGTTGTTCCCTAAATATTTGGTGAATAAACGAGTCTTCTTTTGCACCTGCCCGGTCCTGTTCTTGCAGGCCTCTCTGAGTTCTGCTCAGATTTGTTCCGTTCTTAGTTTTCCGCGCTTTCCCAAGAGCACACGGGAAGCAGCCCCCTTCCCCACATCGCAGCCGCAAAGGCCAAAGCCCCCCTGGTTCTCTCTGGCTCCTGGGCACAGAGGGCGAAAAGGCTTCATGTATCCTATCGTTTCTGCAGGAGCTTCGCCCAGGTGCTGGAACTCTCCGCCGAGGCAAGTAAAGAGGCGGCCTTAATCAACCAGGAGGTCTGGGAAGAAGCCCAGGGCCTGGAGGCCCCCAGCCGGTGGTACTTCAATCAAGAAGGTGCCTGTGGGGAAGCTCCGGGAGAGGTTGGGACGCCGCTCCTGTTGGGCGCTGGTGAGCCACACGCGGTGTGAGTCTACACGCAGGCCGTGTCCCCCCTGCACAAGTGGGGACCTCCCTGCAAACCGCCGGGAGGAAAGCCCACCCCCTCCCCCTGGCTCAGGGCATACGTGTGCCATGGCACGTGTGATGCTGTGGGAACTCAAGCACTTTAGACACTAGTTTGGCAATGTAGCTGTTTTTGTATGAGCGTATCACTTGATATTTAAAGAATAAAACTTTTGCATTTGAGCCTTGGTTGCTACGTCAGGGGCCAGGAGAAGGCTCGTGTTGTTTTAAGTTCTTCTGAAGAGCTGCTCCTAAGCTTTGGGACCTCGGAGACATTGTGAGTGTTTCACTTGCACGGGGATTTCATGTCCTTCAGTCATGAGGTGCTTATCCCTTTACTTTCCTTCAGCAAATTCAGAGTTGGCCCTCCGGTGGAAGCTCTCCACCCAGTCCAGAGTCCCAGTGCTGTTGCTGCAGGCGCTGACGGGCTCTGGGCTACACCCCATGCCCAGTATGGCACAGAGGATCAGCCCTCCAGCTCTTGTCTACACTGCGTGGGCTCCGGCCACCTGGGTGCTTCCCAGGTAGCGTGCCTGCGTTGACGTTGGCTGGTTCCCGTTTACAAGCCTGTGTTACAGCACTGGGTATGGGAACATTCCCCAGAGAGGCGCAGTATCCGTTGACATGCGTCTGAGTAAAAGAGACGCAGCCACCGTTGCTAAGGCCGCTCAGACGGGCAGGGCTGTTCTTGTCCAGCTTCCGCCTTCGCCCCGCCGGCTCTTGCACTCCTCACCGGGCCTCCCCAGTGGGTTCGGATTGACAGTTGCGGGCAGGGGAAGCGCTCCCTAGGGAGACGCAATAGTCGTGCCCATGAAATAGGCACTAACGGCCACCAGCTCTTCCCGTCAAGCCTGTGGGAACGTTCCAGTCTGTCCACACTTCACCCGTAATCCTGTCAGCCCGCACATTCCCAGTCTGCGCGTCCATTCACAGCCTGCTCTGGGGCTTCCCGCGGAGCTCCTGGATCAGAGTTCCAGAAACTTCTCTCCCACCCCTGACCACTTTGTCCCCCATTCATGTGCGGAAAGCATTGGGTCCACCAGAGGGGACACCTGGGAACCCCGGTCCTTTTGTCAGTGGTTATTTGCACTTACCAGCTCACTTACTGCCCCTCCGGCCCTGTCTCCCCCGGTTTTCAACAGCCAGGGTTTCCAAGGCCCATCGCAGTTTCCTGTTGAGCTGTTCCTCTGCGGAGGAGAGCTCTCGGCCGGTTGTTGGGCATCATGGGCTATCAGTATGTGCCCCAGTCTGAGGGAATGGGACTCGGGTCCACACGGTTGCAGGTTCTGCTGCGGTTCCTTTACAGCACTCTGGGCGTCTGCGTGTACCACCGGGTAAGCAAAGCCCGTTCAGAATCCCAGTCTCTTCCCACCAGGGAGCCTGCCACGGAGCCATCTGCAGACTCTGTCTCTCACGTGGGTAGACAGAACAGTTCTTTTTTTTAAAGATTTTATTTATTTATTTGACACAGAGAGAGAGAGACAGAGAGGGAACACAAGAAGGGGGAGTGGGAGAGGGAGAAGCAGGCTTTCCGCGGAGCAGGGAGCCCGATACGGGGCTCGATCCCAGGACCCTGGGATCATGACCTGAGCCGAAGGCAGATGCCTAACGACTGAGCCACCCAGGCGCCCCCAGACAGAACAGTTCTTGTAGGCATTTTGTGCCGCGGTGGGTGCGAGGGGGCCTTGTCAAGATTCAGCACATTTCTACATTGCTGCAGAACCCCCACGTCCACTCATGTGCCCAGGAGGCCACCCGGAGTGAGGACCCTGGGCCAACTCCAATCCCCTTCCAAACCTTGAAGGCATTTCTTCTGATGGGCATTGTTGTGTCCTATTCTCATGCCCCCCTCCAATTCCCATAGTGATTTCCACAGGGCTGGGCCCCACACGGGCACCCGTTTCGTAGGCCAGCTTTCCACTGCCATTTGCCTGACTGGCCAGGTCACTGGCCGTGACCCCTGAGTCTAAAACCCAGACAGAGGGACTCTTGTTCTGGTCAAGTCTTCCATTACTGCTGAGAAAAGGGTGTGCAGTTCAGCCCACCGGACTGGTTTGTTTTTACCTTCTTTGATGAGGGTGCCGTCCTTCCAAACTGTTGTCCCTTCACCTTGGCACTGCTGTTCATAAGCCAAGCAGCTCTTTGTCAGTGAGAGCTGTTTGTAGGGCACTCTTTAAGTGACAATAGAATCTGGCAGCTACTCCCACGGCTTCAAAGTCAGTCCTAGGGGAAAAGAGGCTCCCTGCTCATGCGTATCTCCTTTCATTCCTCCAGTAGCACAGTTGTGCATTGTTACCATCGTAGTCTGGGCAAATACTCTACAAATGGAGTATTTCTCCAACGCCATCAAAAACATGACGGATATGGCGGCTTTCGAGAATATTTTATATCCTCTAGTTACAGAGACAATCATAATCAAGAGGTCTGGGAAGAGAACAAGGAGGTCCATTAGTATTTCAAGGGAGAGAGCACCGCTGGGAAATCTCGGGGAGAGCTTAAGCGCATGCTCCTCTCAGGGGACAACAAGCTTCATGCATCCTGAATCCACACCCAGGCCACACTCACTAACCCAGGTGACGAGCTTCCTGCAAACAACTAGGGAGTACACATCCTCTGCTGCTTGTTCAGTGAGGGGTTTTCAGTGATAGATACGTGATATTCAGTAAACAGGATCCCTTTATCCCCTTGTTCTAGGCAGTTTTGTATGATTATTTTGTTTGATATTTTAAAAATAAACCTGTTCTGATTGAAGTCTTGGTTCTTTGTGTACCGGGGACAGCTGAAAGTCACGTCACCATATTGTTACTTACAGTAAAAAATACGTTTGGTCTTCACCTGAGTTTCTGGCAGAGCTCCTAAAACCCTTGGAATTTACTAAGTGATGGGAACGGTAAAGGTGTATTTTGCTGTTAATGAGGCGACTTTTGGAAAGACCCTACGTAACCTAAGGTTGGGGAGAACCAACTATGCAGTTAGAGGGGTTGCAACTCTGAGGCCTACCCACCCCCCACCTGATTCCCCCCCCCTTCTCCTGGGAGAGGAGAGGGGCTGGCCAATGTTTTCATCAGTTATGCCTGTGTCATGAGGCCTCCATAAAAGCCCAAAACAATAGGGTTCAGAGAGCATCCGGTTGGTGAACTCATGGAGATGCTGGGAGGGTGCACATCCAGGGAGGACATGGAAGCTCCATGCCTTTCCCCTATACCTTGCCCGATGCAGCTATTCTATTGGGCTGTCCCCGCATCCTATCCTTTTATAATAAATTGGTAACTTAATGAGTAAACTGTTTTCCTTAGTTCTGTGACTCACTCTAGCAAATTAGTGGAATTCAAGGGAGAGGGTCATGGGAACCTCTGACTTCTAGCCCGTCAGTCAGAAGCACAGGGGACACCCTGGACTTGTGATTGGCATCTGAAGTGGAGGGCAGCCTTTTGGGACTGACCCCACAGGCAGTGGACCTGATGTCGTCTCCATGTGGATAGTGTCTGAATTGAGTTGAACTGTAGGACACCTAGCTGGTATCCTAGAATTGCTTGGTATTGTGAGAGGAAAACCCACACATTATAATTGGTATCAGAATAAGATTTGTGTTGTCTGATATTTTTCAGTCCTGAGCCTTGGGTGTAGGGCTCACTGTGCAACCATGTGTACCATGGGATGTATGTGCTCAGAAAAGGTTTCTATTGGAGGAGGATTAAGAGGTCGACAATGTTTTGTGAATGCTCTCATCTTTTCTTCTTTTCCTCTTCAAATAGGCTGAGGATAAAGAAAAAGGTTTATTCAAACAGGATGGAGGGAAATAAAACCACATAATTATATCAATTGATGCAGAAAAACCATTTGGCAAAATGCAACACCCTTTCATGATAAAAACACTCAACAAACTGACTGAGGGAAACTACCTTACTATAATAGAGGCCATCTATGAAGAACCCACAGATCACATCCTACTCAGTGGTGAAAGACTAAAAGCTTTTCTTTTCTTTTTAAGTAGGCTTGATCCCTGAGATCAAGACCTGAGCTGAGATCAAGAGCCACTTAACTGACTGAGCCACTCAGGTGCCCCTGAAAGCTTTTCCTTTAAGATCAGAAACAGGGATGTCCACTTTCACCACTTTTATTACACGTAGTACTATGGAAGTCTCAACCAGGGCAAGTAGGTAAGAAAAAGAAATAAAAGACATTCCACCAGGAATTGAGGATTAAAATTCTGTCTGTTCGCAGATGACATGATGGTATACATAGAAAATCCTGAAGTTCCACAAAATAAACAGAACTAATAAATGAATTCAGCAAAGTTGCAGGATACAAAACTGACACTCAGAATTCAGTTGTGTTTCTATACACTAACAGTGAACAAAAAGGAAATTAAGAAAATGATTCCATTTGCAATAGCATCACGAAGAGAAATACTTAAGAATGAACTTAACCAAGAAAGCAAAAGATTTGTAAACTGAGAACTATAAAATATTACTGAAAGAAAGAAGATACAAATAAATGGGAAGACACGCCATGTACATAGACTGGAAATCTTAATGTTATTAAGATGTCAGTATTACCCAAAGTAATCTATAGATTTAATGCAGTCCCTGTCAAGAGCCCAGCAGCATTTTTTAGAGGAATATAAAATCCATCCCAAGATGCATACGGAACCTCAAGGGACCCCAAATAGCCAAAATAATCTTGAAAAAGGATAACAAAGTTGAAGTTCTCAATTTTCTGATTTCAAAACTCACTACAAAGCTAAAATAACCAATAGTATTATACTGGCATAAAGACCAACATGTAGAGCAATGGAATAGAACAGAGACCCCAGAAATAAACCCTCACATATATAGTTAAATGATTTTCAGTAAGGATGCCAAGACCATTCAGTGGGGCAGGGACAGCCTCTTCAACAAATGGTGCGGGGAAAACTGGATAGCCACATGTAAAAGAACAAAGTTGAACACTTAGCACCGTATACAAATAGTGACTGAAAATTATCAAAGACCTAAACATAAGACTTAAAATGATAAAACTCTTAGAAGAAATTAGAAACGCTTTATGACGTTGGATTTGGCAAGGAGTTCCTGGATGGACACCAAAATCACAAGTAACAAAAGTAAAAGTAGACAAAGTGGACTGCATCAAAATGTAAAACTTCTGTGCATCAAAGGACACGATAAACAGTGCAGAGGCAACCTATGAAATGGTAAAAAAAATATTCGTTGAACACATATCTGTTAAGGGACTAATATCCAGAATATATAAAGAACATCTATAACTCAACAACAGAAGCTCCCAAATTAAGTAAGAAATGGACAAAGGACTTGAATTGACAGTTCTCCAAAGGTGATATACAAATGGCCAACAAACATAAGAAGATGCTCAACATCACTCATCATCAGGGAAATGCAAATCAAAACCATAGTGAAATACCACCTCACACCCTTCAAGTGGCTATGATCAAAGTAACAAATGCTGGTGGGGATGTGGAGAAGTTGGAACCCTTGCGCACTATTGGTGGGAATGTAAAATGGTATAGCTGCTGTGGAAAACAGTGTGGTGGTTCCTCACAAAATTAAAAATATAATTACCATAGAGTCAGCAATTCCACTTTTGGGTATATATCCAAAGGAGATGAAAGCAGGAACTTGAAGAGATTTTTGCATACCTGTGTTCACAGTAGCATTATTCACAATAGCCAAGAGGTGGAAGCAACCCATGTGTCCATCGACAGATGAATGGATAACCCAAATGTGGCCTATCTACACAACGGAATATTCAGCCTTAAAAAGGAAGGACATTCTGACACATGCCACAGTATGGATGAACCTTGAGGACATTATGCTAAGTGAAACAAAAGGATAAACAGCCTCAAAAGGATAAACACTTCATGATTCCACTTATACGAGGTCCCTAGAGGAGTCAAATTCAAAGAAACAGAGGTAGAATGGGGGGGAGCGGGGCCTGGGGGAGGAGGACTGGGGAGTCCGTGTTTAGTGGGGACACTGTTTCAGCTTTGCAAAATGGTAGTGATGGTTGCATAACAATGTGAATATACTTAACACCACTGAACTATATGCTTAGAAATGGTTAAGATGGTAAATTTTTTGCATTTCTTACCACAATAAACATTTTAAACAATGTGGGAAGGGTAATTATTCACACTCCAAGAGGAAGATAGAAAAAGTAATAGAACAAACTCTGCCAAGATGTGTGTGTGGTGAATTAACCTTGCCTAAGAGAGGTCGGGCCTTTGCTCTTGGCTCTTGGGAGGTGACCTCTAGTCCTCTGGAATGTTCTGCCTGACAGGAGTGTGTGTTCGTCTGGGGGGTTTGGCCCACAGCCTTTCAGTACTGCCTCTAGGAGAGAATGGAAGACTAAAGGTCAGCCATGTGAGCCATATGTGACTAAGCCCAAACAAAACTCTGAGCGCCAAAGCTCAGGCAAGATCCCTTGGTTGGTGAGATGGGTGCGTATTGTCACACAGTGTGGTTGGGAGGAGGAATCCAGCATCTGTGACTCCCCTAGGAGAGAGTAACTGGGGAGCTCCATGTTTGGACCCCTTCTGCACCCTGCCCCATGCATCTCTTTCCTGGGCTGGTTTTAACCTATCCTTTCACTACAATGAACTGTAGCCATTAGCATAAGCTTCCAGTGAGTTCTGTGAGTCCTAGAGAATTATCAACCCCAACAATGGTTTTGGGAACCACTGCAGTAGGTGTCAGAAATAGGGACAGCGGGGCTGCCTCTATCCAAAGCAGTGTGGCAGTTCCTCAAAAAGTTAAACAGAGAATTACCATGTGACTCAGCCCTTCCACTCCGAGGTATGGACCTCAAAGAACTGAAAATAGAGACTCAGATACTGGAGCACATTGTTCATAGCAGGACCATTCACAGTTGCCAAAAGGTGGAAACAACCCAAATGCCCATCAGTGGCTGAACGGATGAACAGAATGGGGTGCATCCAAACAATGGAAGATCTATCATAAAAAACAAAGCATGGCGGGGTGCCTGGGTGGCTCAGATGGTTGAGCGTCTGCCTTAGGCTCAGGTTGTGATCTCAGGGTCCTGGGATCGAGCCCTGCATAGGGCTCCCTGCAGGGAGCCTGCTTCTCCCTCTCCCTCTGCCTCTACCTGCTGCTTCCTCTGCTTGTGCTCGCTCTCTCTCTCTCTCTGTCAAAAATAAATAAAATTAAATAAATAAATAAATAAAAATAAAAATAAAGCATGGCTGGATACACGCTACGTGGATGAACCTGGAAAACATTCTGCTGAGTAAGAGAAGCCAGACACAAAAGGCCACAGATGTGTATGATTCCATCTTAACCTTTCTATGAAATGTCCAGAATAGGTAAATTCATAGAGACAGAAAGCAGATTAGTGGTCAGGGGCTGGTGGTGGTCGGGGGAATGGGGAGTGACTGTTCACGGGGATGGGATTTCCTTTGAGATAATGAAATATTTTGGAACTAGATAGAGGTGATGGTTGCACAACTCTGTAAATATACTAAAAACCACTTGTAGGGGGTCACATTGTGCCCCCCACAAGATACATTCATCCGGACTCATGATGAGACCTAATTTGGAATAAGAGTCTTTGCAGATGTAACTAACATAAGGATCTCAAGGTGAGATCACCTTGGATTGGCAGTGGGCCCTGAATCCAATAACAGGTGACTTTATACGAAAACATAAGGGGAAACAGACACAAGACAAAGAAGAGAAAGCCGTGAGATGACAGAGGTAGAGGCTGGAGAGACGTGGCCAAGGGCTGTTGGTGGCCTCTGGAAGCCGCGAGAGAGGCATGGGATGATTCTCCCTCGGAGCTTCCAGAAAGAATCAACCCCGCCCACACTTTGATTTTAGTTTTTCAGCCTCTGGAATAGTAAATTTCAGTTGTTTTCAGTCTCTCATTTGTGTTAATTTGTTATGACAGCCTTAGGAAGCAATACATCACTGAATGATACAATTTATAATGGTAAGCACACACACATAAGTGCACGCGTGTGCATACACGGGCACACATGCACACACACACACTCTGCTCCTCCTGCAGCCTTCCGCATCTCCACCAATGACAATCCAAACCTCTAGCACCCAGGGCAAACCCTGTTGCTGCCCTATATGCGGGATGTAAGAGTCTGATACTCTGCCATATACGTGTTCTTCCCTCCGCTCTTTTTCTTTCTCGGGCAGCTTTTGGACTATTTGTCTTCCCCGGAGTTCCCTTTATCTTGTGGCCTCTACTTACAATCGTGAAATTGTGCCTCCTGCCCTGTAACACGGGCAGCGAGTACTGCATGCTTCAATTAAGCCAGGGCTCCGGAGCGCCGCAAAATGAACAGATGGTACGCAAAATATGCTCTGTTGTGTTGGGAACTCAACTTTAAGGTATTTAAGGAGCAACTGTGCATTGTGACTATGAATCATGGGGAAAGATGGCCGTGATTTCTTACACGGAAACAGAAAGGTCAAAATAACGTGTAGGCAATGGGACAATTGGTGTTGAAATTTCTAAAAAACCTGGAAAGATAAACAAAAATGCTTGGGAGAAGCTGCGTCCAGGGTTGGGGGCTGGGGGACTCCGAGGGAGGAAGAAGGGGTGTTGGCTTGTTGTGCTTCTTGTTGCATTTTACATTCCCATTTCAGTCCAACATTTCCTCCTCTGCGTGTATCACATTTCCCCAAGGAATCCATGCAGTGGAACTCGGGCAAGCTGACTTTTTGATTACAGCCATTCTAGTGGGGGCCAGGTAGTATCTCTTCGTGGGTCTGATTTGCCGTTCCTTAATCATTGGAGCATCTTTTCAAGTATGTATCAACCATTTGTATATCTTCTCTGGAGAAATGTTGTCTTAGTTTGGGTTGCTACAACAAATAAGCCATAAACTGGGGGTGGGGGGTCTTAAACAACAAACAGTTATTACTCCCAGTTCTGGAGGCTAGGGAGGCCGAGATCGTGGTTGGGTTCTTGGTGAAGTCCCTCTTCCTGATTTACAGATAGTCTTCTTCTAGTTGTATCCTCACATAGCAGAATGGAGAGAGATCATCTCTCTGATGTCTTTTCTTATAAAGGCACTAATCACATTCATGAGGCTCCACTGTCGTGACCTAATCACTTCCTAAAGGCCCCGCCTCTTCACACCGTCACATGGGGGATTTAAATTTCAACCCATGAATTTGGGGGGGGTGGGACACAAACATGCAGGCCACAGCAAATATCTCTTCAGATCTTTTGTCCATGTTTCTAAAGATTCCACATGTAAGTGAGATCGTACAGTATTTGTCTTCCTCTGTCTAACCTGGTTCACTTAGCATAATGCCCTCAGGGTCCATCCACGTTGTCACAAATGGCAGGGTTTCCTTTTTTATAGCTGAATAATATTCCATTATATATATAATACATAATAATATATACATACATATGTATACCATGATTATATATATAGATGTGTGTGAGTGTGTGTATACACCACATTTTCTTTATCCATTCATCTGCCAATGAACACTTAGGTTGTTTCCATGTCTTGGCTATTGTAAATAATGCTGCAATGAGCATGAGGGACCAGATACCTTTTTGAGTTAGTGATTTTGTTTCCTTTGGGTAAATACCCAGAAGTGGGATTGCTGGATCATATGGATGTTCCATTTTGAATTTTTGGAGGCACTTCCATGCTGTTTCCTGGCTGTACCCATTGACATTCCCACTGTCCAAGGCTCAAAATAGCCACAGTGAAGCCAATGAATCACTGAAGTAGTATTTAGCAAAAATTTATTGTACACACACCAAAAAGACGGTTTGCAAGCTGGGAGCACTCAAACCAGAACACGGGATGTATTTGCTGAGAAAGCAGTGACTGTTGATTCTTCATGGTGACTGGTTACAATATTACAGTTTTCAGTGGTTATATCAACCTTGGGAAACAGTTCAAGTTTGGCTTATCATTTCCAGAGGCACAAGCAGATGATGCAGGTCGAGGTAGCCTTGCAAAGTAAGCTAAATTAAGCTTTGCCTCCATGGCTAAACTGGTTCTCTCTCAGGGAAACTTCAAGGCCGGTCTCTGTCCTTGATTTTAACACTACGAAGGTGCACAGAACTTCCCTTTCCTCCACATCCTCACCAACACTTGTTATTTCTTATCTTTTTGATTCGTGGTTTTGGTTTGCATTTCCCTGATGATGAGTGACATTGAACATCTTTGCATGCCTTTGTCCGCTTTTAAATTGCATTGGCCTTTTATTATTGAGTCGTAAGAGTTCTTTATATATTCTAGATAGAAGTCCTTTATCAGGTATATGATTTGCAAATATTTTCTGCCTTCCGTCAGTTGTCTTTTGACTTTCTTGCTGGTGTTGCTTGAAGTGCAAAGTTTTTAAATTTGGGCAAGTCTGGTTTCCTATAGTGTATGTCCTTTATACAACCTGGGGCAGGTATGGTGCATTTCACAATAGAAATACAGGTATCTAGTGGAGGCACTGTGGAGAGACTTCATTATATAGGTTGGAACGACACTGGCCCGAAATAGCCACAGAGCAGGGCTGCATGGCCATGTCTGTCTGTCCTGAGACAGACAGACTCTAAGTGTCCTCCGACCATCAAAGGGCCGCCTCCTCTGAGTATGTGGGGAAAGATACACTTTAGCTGCACATCTTCCATTTCCAGTGTGGTGGAGTGGGTGCTGCTCTAGGCTCTGGGCTCCCTCACGAGTCCCCAGTGAGCTGTCCTCAAGGTATGACCACCGGGGACAGTCAGGACATGTCACACGCAGGAATGAAAGACCCTCAAGCACCACCTGGAGTCCGTGAGTCCGTTAGGATTCCTTAGTTGCCTCCCATCATGAATACAGAGCCCCAGCTTGGGCTTCCGAGGTGCTGACCCAAAGCAAAGCCTGCTGCCTACACCAGAGGCTGGGGATGTTTCGGGGTGGGGGCAGCGCTCTGCTCTGTGCACAGCCCCTGTTCATTTCAGGCTGTGGTTCTCAACCAGAACGGTTCTCCGCCCTACCCCAGGGGGATATGGGTGACATGCAGGGAATTTTGGGTTGTCGCAGCTCTGGGGTAGGGGATGCTACTGGCACCTGGTGGGTTGGCCCCGAGGTACCACCCAACATCTTACAATGCACAGGACGGCCCCCAGCCACCACCTGCAAAGAATGATCCTGGCCCCAGATGTCCATAGTACCCAGCTTGGGAACTGCTCATTTAAGGTGATTCCGGCTGAGTGAAGCCCAGTAATTGGTGGGTATCAGGAGGCATGATGAAGGCTGTAATTGGAACCTCTGGTCAGCACAGAGGGGACTAAAGCAGGTGGAGGAGATGAGACCCAAAGGAAGAAGTCACAGAGATGCAGCCTTGAGGTCACTTGGACCTCAAATTGTCCCAGGTGCCCGGGCTGGGAGGCAAGATGGAGCCTCCGCTCCCTGCAAAGTCCTTCTTGGCCGGGTGGCCCGCAGTTGAGAGGTGAACAGGGGGCACAGGGGGAGGGGAGCACAGCACCCCCGAGGGGCCACTGCCCGTCTTCATGGAGATGAAATCAGGGCACTGTACAGAGAGGGGTCTTCCACAGCCTTGCTCTCTGGCTCCAAGGAACCTTCCATCGTCCGGGTCCCATTCTCTGCTGGAGATTCTCCGGGAGGACTCTAGAGGGCAGCAAGTCCCCGGCTCACCCGCGTCCAGGGTTATCGGCCCTCTGGCCAGTTCCATCCGCCGCTGCCTCACCCACCAATTCAGATGAAATGGTTAGTGTCTTTGCGTGCTTTGGGGGAAAAGAAATCAATGCTGAGAGATTATATTAGTGTTTTAGTATGACTTAGATCTTAGCGGACTTCTTTTGACAGGCCTATCATAGAAAATTGAGATAAGAGTTCTCAGTCATCCAGAATTGTCACCAGTCAGATCGGCACGATGCACATTTTGGAGCATATAATTCCAATCGAATTTCAGAGAAAAACAGAGTGGAAATGGAAACATTTGTAACCCGCCTCTCCTTTCTTGTAATATCATGGGCATCTTTTTGTGTCAAGTATCCTTGCACGACATCACTCTTAAAGGCGTAGTGTGCTTTGTTTCACATTTTGGTGCTGAACAGCATTGTCCAGGGTAAGATGTGAGCCCCAGCCCTCTCCTGGAACCCCTCAGCTGAGCACCCTGGATGGTTGCCTGGCCTTGCCTGGACTGTCCAGCTCTGTAATGTGGAACATTCGAGTACTGGTTACCTGTGGTGGAGGTTTCGATCTCCGTGTTGTCGATCTTCATGGAGAACTCCACATCATGACATTGGGTCTGTTTGGAGCACCACCAGGAAGGGAGATAAAACCAAGGTTTGCCCAAAGCACAGATAAGGCTCAGGCAGACACCCAGTCTTCAGGAAGAATGTGTTTGGGGGTGAATGGCAGCCCCCCAAAGTTACATCCACACCCTGACACCCAGAACCCGTGACTGTGACCTGATTTGGAAAGGGGTCTTTGCAGATATAATTAGGGGAAGGATCTCAAGATGAGATCACCCTGGGTTATCTGCATGGGTCCTAAATCTGATGCCACGGGTCCTTAAAGGAGAGGCAGAGAGAGAGTTGAGATGGAGAGAGGTCTCTGTGGACGCAGAAACTGGGGTGATATGGCCCCAAGTCAAGGACGCCGGGAGCCCCCTGAGCTGGGAGAAGCCAGGAAGGACCCTCCCCTAGAGCCTTCTGGGGGAACATAGCCCTGCTGACACCTTGCTTTCAGGTGTCTAGAATTATGAGAGAATAAGTTTCGTTGGTTTAAGTCGCCAGTCTGTGGTTACTTATGGCAACAGCCCTAGGGATCTACTGCAGGATCCAGTCAGGGACACAGAGGGACTTCTGTGGGAAAAAGAGGGTGCCGTGGCCTTGGCCATGCTGCTCAGTCAGTTCCTAGGGACTCTGCTGCCCCCTGGGCTGCCCCTCTTGCTGCACAGATTTTGGGGGCGGTGGGGGCTTCTCTGGCTTAAGATTGTTTGGTGACTTTGAACAGGAAGCAGTTTTCAAACCCCTCCCCAAGCTGCCTCGATTCAGGGACAGGAGCTGTGACCACCAGTGCAGGCCCTGGGATGAACCAGGAGCTGCAGGGAAGAAACAGCCCCCAGCCGCGAGGACGCCCCGACCTGACCAGTGAGAGCTGGAGGCAGGCGGTTATCAGGACAGGGTGGAAAGACGGACGTCGTCACTCTCTGGATCCGCACAGTCTCACCTCCCGTAACTCAGATTTAGATGCTCCTTCCTGAGCACTTGCCTCGGCCAGGGGCCGGAATTGGCGGCAGCAGGCAAAGGGCAGGTTCCCCTTGACCCTGAGGCGTGGTGGTGGACGCGGACGACGGTCGGGGATGGCGAAGCCGGAGGCTGCGCTTGGACGCTTGCCCACAGTGCTCAGGGGGACCGTGGGATAAATGCGGCCGTCCCCCCGGACCGCACATTCACCCCTGACACACGGGGATGGTGACAGCCACTGTCAAGGAAGCCACCTTCTCTACACAAGCATCCGGTTTGTTTTTTGTTTGGTTTTCCTTTACTGAATGCAGTGTGATAGGACTTTACACATAACATAATATTTGTCATTTTTACCGTCTTAAAGTGTGTAGTTAGGTGGCGTAAATGCTTTCACAAGGTCGTGTAACCATCTCCACTATCTGCACCCCCAATTTTCATCATCCCCGCCATAAACTCCCTGCTCACTAAACAATAACCCCCTCCCCCGTGCCCCCAACCCCTGGTAAGCTCCTTTCTACCTTCTGATTCTATGGATTTGCCTCTTCTAGGGACCTTGCCTTAAGTGGAATCATGCAGTATGGGTCCATCTCTGGTTTACTAAAACATAGCTTATGAATGAACAAATGAACCATAAAGGGTGGTATGGCTAAGTCACCCGGCAGCCCCCACTGACCATGAGGCCTGGGTTCCCTCCCTACCTCCCTGTGCCTGTTTCCATGGGGCAGCCCCCGCTCCCCCCGGGGCTGGGCCTCATCTCCTGTGGAGAAGCCCTTTCACCCCTGCTCTGTCTCCAGCCCACATTCCTGCCTTTTTTGGCTAATTGGAACTGATTGGGTTCCAAGAGTTCCGGAAGCCCCCCTCAGCGATCAGAGAGAGCCCCCCTCCCCCACAGCATCGCAAGGATTTGCTCAGTGAACTGCCAACCCTGAACAATTAAGAGCATTTGCTGGGATTGTGGGCAGACGCTGCGGACCAGACCTCGGGCCAGGTGCCCTTTCTGTGGACCCAGATTGCATTTGGCTTTGTGAATCCAGCATCTAGCTCATCCCCCCTCCCAAAGGATCCAGGCTGATGTTCATCTTTTGTCTTTTTTTTTTTTTAAGATTTTATTTATTTTTGAGAGAGAGAGAGAGTGCGCATGAGCAGGGGGAGTGGGAGAGGGAGAAGCAGGCTTCCTGCTGAGCAGGGAGGCCGATGCAGGACTCGATCCCAGGACCCTGGAATCATGACCTGAGCCGAAGGCAGACACTTAACCTACTGAGCCACCCAGGCAGGACTGAGCCACCGAAGCATCCCATCTTTTGTCTTTGTGGTTTTTTTTCCTCCTCCCTATGCTGAATCACCAGGTTCTGGTTCACAGCTATCTGAAAGATCCATCTAATTTTCTTCTCACCATTGAACATTTTAGCAAAATCAGACTTCTTGAGAGCTCCATGTTCTCCCAGCCCTTGATCTCCCTTTAGCCACTGGGTACGCCCTCCTGATAAGCGACTGGCCGGTGTGGGACTCTGGGAAACAGTCTGTTCACAGCTGAAGCCTGTTCTGTCTCCCGAGCCCGGCAGGTTAGCTCACCCGGCCAGGGGCCGCTGGGAAGTACAGAAGAGGCATCCGCTGCTGCAGGATGAGTCGGTGTGGGAGCCTGGCACACAGAGTCCTCAGCTGTCCCCAGAGGCAGGCAGACGCCTTTCTTCTCTTGCTTCCCTTTGAGGAGCACACGGCCTCTGTTACGGGTTGAACGGTGTCCCCCCGCCCCCCCCCAACCAAAAAGACCTGTGGGAATTCTAAGCCCCAGTACTTCCCAGTGTGACCTGATTTGGAAAGAGGGTCTTCCGGATTTAGCCAGGTTAAAATGAAGTCGTTAGGGTGAGTCTTAATCCAGTATGACCAGTGTCCTTATAAAAAGGGGAAATTTGTTGGGACACCTGGGTGGCTCAGTCGGTTAAGTGTCTGCCTTCTGCTCGGGTCATGATCCCAGGGTCCTGGGATGGAGTCCTGCATCAGGCTCCCAGCTCAGCAGGGCATCTGTTTCTCTCTCTCCTCTGCCCCTCCCCCCCCCGCTCGTTCTCTCTCTCTCTCTCTCTCTGCCAAATAAATAAAATCTTTAAAAAGGGGGGGTAATTTGGACAGAGACATGCACAGAGGGAAGACAATGTGAAGAGACGGAGGGAGAAAGAGACAAGGCAGAGATTGGGGTCACATGGCACAAGTCAGGGAACACCAGAGCCCCCAGGAGCTGCAAGAGGCCAGGAAGGATCCTCCGCTAGATCCTTAGAAGGAGCACGGCCCTGCTGACACCTTGATTCTGGACTTCTGGGCTCCAGAACTGTGGGATAATGAATTCTTATTGTTTTATTATTTTTTTAAAGTAGCTAACCTCGTATGTCTTACTAAGAAGGTGGTGAGGAGGTTTGCCGTGAGGGTATCCAGCTAAAGTATGCTCCAGGCAGAGGAAACAGCCAGTGCAAAGGCCCTGAGGCAACAGTGCCTGGTTGGGATGGGGAGCTTCCGGGAGTTTTGGAGCAGAGGACTGAGTGCTCTGCCATCTGTTTGCCAGGACAGGGGCTGGAAGTCCTGTGGGGGCCATGTCATCTAGGCAAGTGATGGTGGGGTTCACCTGAGCAGGACAGTGGCGGTGAGGAGAAATGGGCACATTCTGGAAACTTCTTTACAGATAGAGGCAGCAAGACTACCTCAGACCCAGCAGGGGGCTGCCGCGGCGCTGTAATCCCACAGCTTTTGTCCAGCTCTTTGGTTTCCATACAAAAATAGAATTATCATCTTCAGATTGTGTGGTGTGACCAGGAGATGGCAAACTACAACCCCCAGGCCAAATCCAACCTGTAGCCTGTTTGTGTCAATAAAGTTTTATTGGCACACAGCTGCTCTCATTCATTGGCGCACTGTGGCCGCTTTCATTCTCCAATGGCAGCGCTGAGTCGTGACTTTCCCGTACAGGTATACCTCATTTCAGTGTGCTTCGCTTATGGCCCTCTGCAGATACTGTGTTTTTTATAGATTGAAGGTTTGTGGCATCAAGAAAGGCTGTCACCACTGTTTTCCAGTATTTGCTCATTTTCTATCTGGCTGCCACATTTCGGCAATTCTCACAATATTTCAAACGTTTTCATTATTATTATATTTGTTCTGGTGATCTGTGATCAGTGATTACGACTCACTGAAAGCTCAGATATGGTTAGCATTTTTTAGCATAAAGTATTTTTAAACTTAGGTATGTACATTGTTTTTTAGACCTAGCGCTATTGCATACTTGATAGACTACAGTAGAGTGTAAACACAGCTTTTATATCCACTGGGAAACCAAAAAATTAGTTTGCAGGTTGGCAATGAACCCACAATATCTCCTAGGTGTGCCTCTTTCTTTTTTTTTTTTTTTTAAAGATTTTATTTATTTGCGAGAGAGAGAATGAGAGACAGAGAGCATGAGAGGGAGGAGGGTCAGAGGGAGAAGCAGACTCCCCGCTGAGCAGGGAGCCTGATGTGGGACTCGATCCCAGGACCCTGGGATCATGACCTGAGCCGAAGGCAGTCGCTTAACCGACTGAGCCACCCAGGCGCCCTGCCTATATCTTTCTGTTCAAAGATCTCAAGTGGCTTCTGTTCTCCCACCTTGATCCCTGACTGATACACTATGTTTTGATACATAATACATTTTGATACATCCATAAAACCAGACTCGATTTCAGCCACCCTAACTGCTGACCGTCACCCCCAGCCCATAGTCAAACGCCTACCGATAAAATTTGATTTCCCAAAGGCTTAACTGCTGGTAGCTTCCTCGTGACCAGAAGCCTTACCGAGAACATGCACGGTCAATTAATGCATATTTTGTGTGTTATATGTTATATTGTATGTTGAATGTATTCTTTTTTTTTTAAAGATTTAGTTATTTATTTATTTATTTTAGAGAGAGAGAATGTGAGCAGGGTGGTGGTGCAGAGGGAGAGGGAGAGAGAGACTCTCAAGCAGACCCCACTCTGAGCGCAGAGCCTAACGTGGGACTTGATCTCACGACCCTGAGACCATGACCTGAGTGGAAACCAAGAGTCGGACACTTAACCGAGTGAACAACCCAGGCGCCCCTATAATCTGTATTCTTACAGTAAAGTCAGCTACAAAAAAGAAAATCATAAGGAGGGGAAAATACATTTATAGTCCTGTAGCATATAGAAAGAACTCTCCATATGAGTGGACCTACCCATTTGAAATACACATTGTTCAAGGTTAACCGTAGAGATTGTTCTGCAGGTCGTTCTTTCCTTTAATGGTCTGTCCCTGTCCCGTATCTTTCTGTGTCAGCATATCTGACCCCCGCCCCGCCCCCTTTGCTCTTTTTATCAGCTACCTGCTATCTCATCTTGCGGACCAACCTTGTTGACTTAGTCCTTCTCCCCTCCTGATGCACATTTAAGGTCCCTCCAAGATTTCTCGGTTGTCCCATCCCGTTACAGCGTAGTATGTGGGCGTTCATTAAATGCATTTGGTCTTTTTTCCTCTTTTTGACTGATTAAAAATGACTCATGTGTGTTCCTGCTGAAAAGGGCCCTGGGGCTCATCCGCCCCCTGCCCCACCCCCACCCCTGGCTCCGCTCCCTCCACGACCGGCCTGGGACCCGTTCCCAAACAGCTCACTCAGCAGATGTTTGATGATTTCAGAAAGCAAGAGGGTCGCAGGTCACGTCCATCAGCTCCGTGCAGAGCCCCCCAGGACCGCACCCGCCCTGTGGCCTGGCGAAGCCGAGGTGGGAGCCTTGCCAACATGGTGACCACACGGGTTTATATCTTTATGGTCTCTTCGATCACTTCTGTAGTGGGTTAGCTCAGCTTACAAACCCAACAAATATTTTCCTGTCGGCACCACACTTTTCCCGGGAGAGCTGAAAGCTTCTGGCCTCTGGGTCAGGGGGCTGCCTTGGCCCCAGGCCAGCGATTCATGGGCTCACACAGCAGCATCGGATCTGTGCCAGCCTCCCTGAGCCTCTGGGAGAGGCCCAGGGCCGTTGGGATCTGAGTCCTAGTCTGTCCTGTCCGCAGATAGGACGTCAGGGATGAACGCTGGGGCGGGGGAGCACATGTGGAATTCCAAGGGGGACCCGATCAGTGGCCGAGCCAAAGTGCTTTGCAGTTATTCTGCAATTACATTTCTTATAGAGCTTTGAAGACATTTTAGACAAAAAGGCGTGTGAAATGGCACAGTATCCCTCGTATAGAGAGACAAACCTTTCTACATTCTCCTTTCTAAAAGCCTGTGACCTACTGGCTGGAGGGAAGACTCATGGGGAAGAATTTATGTGGGGTGCACCCCGGTCTCCTTCTGATCTCTTTCACACCCCTGTGAATGTCTTGGCATCTCCCGTCTCCCTGTGTCTCCTTTGATAACGAGGCATGCCGATGAGATGTGAGCGCTGGAGCCTGAAGAACCTATTTCCAAAGAAGGTCACATTTGCCTGTTCCGGGACAAAGATTAGGACTTGGACATAATATTTTTGGAGGGACACACTTCAACTCACTACAGAAGCCAAGCTCTTTCTTCCCCAATGTTAACAGCGCTCAACTTTTTACTGACAAAACTTTCATAATGGCAAATTAAACAATTGTGATATAAAACAGATCATTTGTGGATTAATAATGGTAAATAATTTTTTTCTTAGAAATTTGATTCTTAGTGGAAGTATCGTAGATTTAAATTGGGAACTCGGGGAGCGCCTGGCTGGCTCCGGCTGAGGAGCATGCGACTCTTGATCTCAGGGTTGTGAGTTCGAGCCCCACATCGGTTGTAGACATTACTAAAATAAGTAAATAAACTTTATAAAAAAATAAATAGATTGGGAACCCAGGTATACTCTCCTAGTATAGTAAACAGTTGGTGGATGACTTAAATTGCTTATGAGATGCAAAATGTAGTCAGAGCACTAATACCAATAGAGGTTTAACATTTTTTTAAAGATTTTATTTATTTGAGAGAGGGCACAGAGGAGAGTGAAAGGTAGAAGCAGACTCCCTGCTGAGAAGGGAGCCCTGTGTGGGGCTGATCCCATGACCCTGAGATCATGACCTGAGCTGAATGCAGATGCTTAACCGACCAAGCCAACCAGGTGCCCCCCAATTTTTTTTAAGATCCTCACAGATTAGTGCATCAAAAAGCAGCTTCTTTTTTTCTTTTTTTAAAATTTCTTTCTCTATTTCTTCCCTTCTTCCCTCCTTCCTTCCCTCCCTCCCTCCCCCTAACCTCCTTCCACCTTTCCTTCCTTCCTTCCTTCCTTCCTTCCTTCCTTCCTTCCTTCCTTCCTTCCTCTCCTTCTTTGTTGAGAACATTTAAGTTGGGGCCAAGTTCTTTGCCTGGCGCACAGGCCCAAGGCTACCATGTTGGGGAACCCCCGCAGGTGCGGGGCGGCCGACAGCCTCCCGTCCCCCCACCAGGATAGAACAGGCCATGCAAAGGCTGCTGGGAGCAGTGTTCCAGACTGAGAGAGCAGGGCCAGGGGCAGAAGGGCAGGGTGGAGTGTGGCTGGAGGGTGTGGGTGAGGGGGGAGGGGTGCGGTGAGATCCTGGCTCTGTCCCTGGGCAGCCAGCATCTCTGGGACGCACCCTCCTTGGCTGAGGACTGGGGACGACAGCCCTACTTGCTGAAGGTGGTTAGGAGACAAAGAAAATGCCATGATTCATTCCTGGTGCCTGGTGCTCACGCAGTGAAGGCCAGCCGTTATTGTTACTGGTGGTTTTATTGTCGCTGCTGTCAGTCTGTTTCACGTCAGGGACTCGAGAGCCCTTTCCTGTCCTCAGCAGAACCACGGACGGCTCTCTCCACCACTTTACAAGGTTGTGAAGAGGGCCTCAGGAATGAGCCTTGAAGCACCATGCTGAGTGAGGGAAGCCAGTCCCAAAAGACCACACAGTGTGCGATCCCATTGACATCAAACGTCTGGAACAGAACAATCCATAGAGAGAGAAAGCAGATGGGTGATTGCAGGGGTCAGGGGAAGGGGGTTGGGGGGGTGCCTGCTCATGGGGACGGGGTATCCTTTTGGAGTGATGGAAATGCTCTAGAATTAGGTTATGATGATGGTGGCACAGCTCTGTAAATACACTAAAGACTTTTGAATTGTACATTTTAAATGGATGAAATTTATGGGAAGTAAGTGATATCTTGATAAACTATTTAAAAAAAAAACGGGAAAGGAAAGCGTGCCATGGGAGAGGGTGGTGAGGCCTGGAGTCTGCCCTCTAGAGCTGAAGCCCGGTGGAGACAAGGCAGGTGATGAGAGGCTGGGGAGGTAGGAACCACAGCCCGGGCTCACATGGCAGCAGAAGCTGAGTGCCCAGGGTGGGGTGGGACATAAGCCTGGGGAGCCAGGATGGCCAGGAAGCCTTGGAAGGTTTGCATGGAAACATCTCCTCCTGCAACACCCCTACCCCCTCCTGGGAGCTGGTTCCTCCCACTCCCAGGCTATCTGGCCCCTGCGTCATACCTGGAAGGCCTCTTCCCTCCACTACGGGACAACGTGCCCTTTACGGACACTGAATATGTCCTGGGCTTAGAGCCGGGCTTGCATCCCCAGTTCTAGTCCCCACTGGTCCCCTGTGAGGTGAGTTCTGCTGTCAGAGGTTCTGGAACTCACCTGTTTAGACTGATCTTCCTAAACATTGGGATCCCCTGAGGGCTGGGCCAGTCTGGTCCATCTCTGATCACCTGGTTCCCTGGCCAAGTGGGTGGTGTCCATAGAGAGAAGAAGGGGAAGAAGCAGTGACCTCACCTGAGGGCTGTCTGCACCTGCCCACCTGACCCAGGGGACCTTGTCCCTTGCCCACCCCAACTGGGTCAGACACACCATTGGCCAAGGTGGCTGTCTTGGGCTCTGTCCCCTGCAGACCCAGTCTCCTGCAGGGCTGGGTGAGTCCACCCGCAGGGAGCAGAGGGTGCCTAGAGCTACGGCAGCCTGGTGCCTCTTCTGTTGCCTCCTTGTCCTGGGTGTGTCCAGAACATTCCTGGCACTGAGCTGGCACCTTCCCCAGGACAGAAGTGGCCGGCGGAGCCGAGACGGGCCGGGGCGTTTACTGTGGTGCTTTTATTTCCAGCCTGTTTGCCCAGAAGGCAGAACCAGCCAGGGCTCCCATTTGGGGGTGAATTGTCTGGCCCTCAATTTTCTCATGCACCAAACCTCAGAGCTGGCCTGAGTGCCACCTGAGGCTGGTCCCTGCTCTCGTCTTGCTGGAGCCTCCAAGGATGAATGTTGGGCCCTCATGGCAGCCTAAGGGACAGATTAAGGTGCCTGGAGGTGTTTGACCCCCAGCCATGCTCTGGTCTTGGTGAGAAGGGCTGTCGATGGGGACGCCTGGGTGGCCCAGTTAGTTAAGCGTCTGCCTTCAGCTCAGGTCCTGATTCCGGGATCCTGGGATCAAGTCCAGCGTGGGGCTCCCTGCTCAGCGGGGAGTCTCCCTTTCCCTCTGTCCCTCCCCCTGCTTGTGCTCTCTCTCTCAAGTAAATAAATAAAATCTTTTAAAAAATTATGTTTCTGTTTTTATAAACAGATTTATTGAGGCACAGGTGGCCTACAATAAAATGCACATATCTGTATCAAGTATCGGATTAGCTAAGTTTTGACCTATGTACTTGCTTGTGAAACCATCACCAGAGTCGAGACAGTGAATGCAACCAACACCCCTCAAAAATTCCCTGGGTCCGAAAAGAAAACTTCTGTCTCCTGCACTGTACTCACAGCACTTCTGACACCAAACGTGGGTTTTCCACACCGAGCAATCCCGACATCATCCGGAGTTAGCACTGACCCCACGGGTGAGGACCTTCGTCCCACGAGACCGCCTCCACGTCCGACACCAGCCACAAGGCTGGATCTCCAGGACTCCTGACAGACTGGCTACAAATCAGGGGGTTCCTTTGACCCCCTCTTTGGATTCCATAATTTGCTAGAAATGCTCACGGAACTCTGGAAAGTGCTTTACTTCCTGTTACAGTGTGTTATCAAGGATAATACCAGAGGAAGAGATGCATGGGGCATGTATGTGGGAAGGGCCGTGGAGCTTCCATGCCCTCTCTGGGGAACCCCTCCCCTCCCCGCTCTCGGTACCTCCTCGTGTTCACCAAGCCAGAAGCTCTTCGAGCCCCGTACTTTGTGATTTTACAGAGGCTTCAAGCCATAGTCACGATTGATGAAGTCATTGGCCATCGGTGACTGAATATCAATCTCCAGCCCCTTTTCCAACTCTTTGGAATCGAATCACATGGTTGGTTCCCTGACAAGCAGCCCCCATCCTTAGGTGTGTTCCCAAAGTCACCCCATTAACAGAAAGTCAGGTGTGGTTGGAAGGAGTCTGCTACGAATAACAAAAGATGCTCCTATTTCAGAAACCAGGGACAGAAAGTCAATATTACAAAAGATGCTCCTATCACTCATCACTTAGGAAGTGACAAGGGTGTTAGGAGCTCTGAGCCAGGAACCCAGAACAAAGACCAAGGATGGTTTCTTGTTATTTCACAATAACAAGAACAATAGACCCCTTCTGATCCCTCCTGTCTGCTCCTCCCTCTCTTTCTCAAGCAGCCACTGATCCGCTTTGGGCCACTCTAGATTAGTTTGCATTTTCTAGAATTTTCTATAAGTGGAACTCTACAGTGTGTACTCTTTTTTGTTTGTCTTCTTTCACCTCGCATCGTTTTGAGATCCATCCACGTTTCTGCCCCCTCAATATTTCTTTCTTTTTCATTGCTTCGTGGTGGTGTTCCATTAGAGGAACCTGATTCCTTTCTATCAAGTGCATTCTGTATGTCAGACACAGTCCCAGTGAGTTTAATCTCCAAATTCAGTTTTATTTTATTATTATTATTTTTTAAAGATTTTATTTCTTTATTTGACAGAGAGAGAGAACAAGCAGGGGGAGCGGCAGGCAGAGGGAGAGGGAGAAGCAGGGCCCCCCCCCTTCCTGAGGAGCACGGAGCCCGGCACGGGGCTCGATCCCAGAACCCCGGGATCATGACCTGAGCCGAAGGCAGTCGTTTAACCAACTGAGCCACCCAGGCGCGCCTCCAAATTCAGTTTTAATCCCCAAATTGGTCTGCAAGGAAGTGTTGTGATCTCCACTTTGTAGCTGGGGTAATTAAAAAGCTCAGAGATGTCAAGCAACCTCTCACACGTCACACAGCTGGTAAATGTTAGAGTCAGAATTTGAACTTGCACCCGGCTCCAAAATTCACTTGCTCCACTGGACCACTCTGCCCTGTGCAGTGGTCCTTCTGAGATCCTGGGGCCACTCTGGGAGTCCTGGGCTCCTCAGCAGAAAGATGCATTTTCCTTTCTTCTCTTTTTTTCTTTTATTGAGGTGATATTGACATACTATAAAGTTAACCATTTTATTTTTTTGTTTTTTTTTTTAAGATTTTATTTATTTATTTGACAGAGAGAGACACAGCAAGAGAGGGAACACAAGCAGGGGGAGTGGGAGAGGGAGAAGCAGGGTTCCTGCCAAGCAGGGAGCCTGATGAAGGGCTTGATCACAGGACCCTGGGATCATGACCCAAGCTAAAGGCAGACGCCTAACGTCTGAGCCACACAGACGCCCCAAGTTAACCATTTTAAAGGGAACAATTCAGTGGCATTTAGTATATTCAAGATGTTGGGCAACTACTACTATTTTTACCACCCCTAGAAGAAACCCCATACCCGAGATGCCTGGGTGGCTCAGTCGGTTAAGCATCTGCCTTTGGCTCAGGTCATGATCCCAGGGTCCCAGGATCGAGTCCCCGCATAGGCCTCCCTGCTCAGCGAGGAGCCTGATTCTCCCCCTCCCTCTGCCTGCCACTCCCCCTGCTCGTTCTCTCTCTCACTCTCCCTCTGGCAAGTAAGTAAAATTTAAAACAAGAAAGAAACCCCATACCCATTAGCAGTCATTCCTCCTTCCTCCTTGAATCCTGAAAGTAACCAGCTATTAGATTTCCAGTGTGGACCACCCCCCCACCCCCTTGCAAAGGCCAAGGGGTGGTGCGCCTGCCCACCCCTCCCTGGCGGGGCACCCTATGTTGGGGGGGCAGTGGAAGAAGGTGTCCAGGCTCTGTGTGTCAGGTCTCAAAACCCCTGCCCCACTCATGACTGGAGCTAGATAGGAAATCCTAGGTCTTGCCCTAAGATTTCCACTACCCAGTGATCCCGCATGTCCGCCTAGCCACGCTGGCCGGGAGCCAACTCTGCTGCTCGGCACAGACCAGCCACTGTCCCCCACAGCCTGTCCGGGTTCATATGATGCTGAACATCTCAGTGAGATGTTCCCCAACAAGACAAGCAGAGCCTGTGACTCCTGGAACAACACCACGGAGAAAACCTTTGGCATTCTGGGGGCGGTGGGGGCCGGGGGGGCGCGGGGGAGTAAGGCGCTGGGTGAGTGTGTGTGTTGGAGGGGGGAGCTGCTCCAAGCACAGGGATCTGGAGCAGGACGGACTTGCTAGCTCCAAATTTCCAAAGCAAATTCAACAGCTCGCCCTTGGCCTTCAAGTTGCTGCCCAAGAGGCACCGAGGGCCCGGGTGTGGCCAGCAGTGCCAGACATTCCCTGCGAACCACGCTCCTGCTAAAGAGCCAAGCCCCGGGCTTCTTTTTCTTGAGCAACAGCTTTATCAAGATACACCTCACATATCCTACATTCACCCTGTCAAAGGGTCCAATTCACTGGTTTTTAGTATCGTCACAGAGTTGTGCAGCCGTCACCACGGTCCATTCTAGAACATTTCCATCACCCCCAAAGGAGACCCCATCCTCATCAGAGTCACTCTTGTCCCATCATCCCCTTGCCCCAGCCCCTGGCAACCTCCCGTCGCTGTGGATTTGCCCGTTCTTGATATTTCATGGAAATGGAATCACCCACGACTTGTCTGTTTGTGTCTGGCTTCTTTCTCGCCGCGTGATGATTTCGAGATTCAGGGCTTTGTTCCTTGTAGCTAATGCTCCGTTGCACGGATGGACCACACTTTGTTTATCGATCCCTGGGTTGATGGACATTTGCGTTGCTTCTGCCTTTTGGCGATCGAGACGAGTGCTGCTGTGAACGTGTGTGCACAGTCTGTTTGAACACCTGCTTTCAGTCCTTCGGGCATAAGCCTAGCGCGGCAATGGCTGGGTCTCCTATGCAAAGTCGGAAGGAACCTGAAGGAACCGCTTCCTCCTTCTGTGAGGTTATTATAAAGACGATAATGAAGATCTTACTCTCTATCCAAAGCCAGTTAGCATTGTCACGTAAAGCGTAGGACACCCTGTCAAATGTGAATCCTACATAAGGAACAAATACATCTCTATTTAGTGTAAGTATATCCAATGTTGAATGGGATATACTTAGACTAAAAAAAAAATTTTTTTTTTTTGTCATTCATCTGAGATTCAAATGTAAATATATTTTTATTTGCTAACTCTGGCAACCCTACACCTAATTCATGTCTTTTCTCTGCTGAGAGCATTGTTATTTAGCCCCATATTTACTTACTATCTCTCTGTTTTTTGTGTATATACCCCAAAATGGAGTTGCTGGATCATACGGTAAGTCTATGTTTAGCTTTTCAAGGAGCCACCAGACTGTTTTCCACAGCAGCGGTACCAATTTGCATTTCCACCAACAGTGCACACATTTTTCCACATCCTCACCAAAACTTGTGTATGGTTTATTTATTTATTTAAAATTTTTTTTTTTTTTTTTTTTTTTTTTACTGGCTGCTTCGAATTTACTTTCCACTTGGTGCGAGGCACATGGTTCCAGGGTGTCAGGAAGGCTTGTGTGTGGCTTGGATAGTAAAGAGTGGGGTTCTCTCAACTTCTTTTTTGGTGTTTTGCTATTTTGATATAAAATAACCCAACTGCTTCTGCTTGCTGCAGCCTGCCTAGTCTAGGGGGAGGGGCAGGGAGGGGCTCTGATGAGCCCAGAGCCTCCTGAAGGCGGGACGGGGGTGGGGAATGGGGGGGTGGTCTCTCAGGATGGGGGCCCCATGTTGGCTTTGCCAGGCTGCCCACCAGGCTGCTTCCTCATGGCTTCCAGAGCCAAGTCCCAGAGGATCCTGCTGCTGGAAGCCTGGGAAGATGCCAAGCGTTCTGGGGACTCCAACACTGCAGCCGAGTACGGGAGAGTGGACTTCCCGAAAAAGAAGCTTGCCCACCAGTGACCCGGGTCAGCCTTGGGGAGACTGCGGTGGTGAGGGATGGCTTCCCCAGCATACTCTGCACTTCTGCAGGAGCTGTTACTGGAAAGGGAGCCCAGGCGGCACCAGTAATAGTCGTGGGAGGCCACGAGCGAGCCGCTGGAGGGGATGGCTGCCAGGCTGTCGCTTGCAGGCTGCTAGAAACCTCGGCGATGATCCCTCGCGGGCCTCTGCGTGTGATCACAGGTGGCGGGGACGGGGACACTAGGCCACGGAGCCCATTTGCAGAGGAAACCACAGAAAGCTGATCAGCCTGAGCAGGAGTGCGCTTGGACAGAGGCTGTTAATGGTCCGTTTAAAACAATAAGAAACCATTGTAACAGGTGTGAAGTGATATCTCCTTGTGGTTTTAATTTGCATCTCCTTAACGATTAGGGATGAGCATCTTTTCATGCGCTTGTTGGCCATCCGTGTGTCTTCTTTGGAGAAACCTTTATTCAGACCCTTTGCCCATTTTGGAATTGGGTTGTTTGCTTTTTATTGTCGTTGGGCTGCAGGCGCTCTTCATATATCCTGGGCACTAATCCTTTATCAGATACATGATTTGCACATATGTTCTCCCGTTCTGTGGGTTGTTCAAAATCCCTTTAAGCCACCCGTTTATGGTAATTTGTTATAGCAGCTGCAGGAGGCTCATTCTTCCTCCCATGCCCCTGCCTGGCCTAAAATGCACATGTCATGTGTGCGTAGGCACACACGTGCACACACACACCCCCACCCTAGCCCGCCAACATTTTGGTTGTTGCTGGGGAGGGTGAATGCTCGCTCTTCTCCATGGGCAGCAGGGAGAGTGCTGGGCGGATCTCAGCTTGGATTCTTCCTGATCTGTGAAGGTGTCTTGGAAGGTGCTTTCCTGCTCCGCGGAGATCCCCAACAGCCTTTGCACCTTGCTTCTGAGCAGCTTCTCCCACCCACTCTCCTTGCGCATCTTTTCTAAACACCTGGGAGTCCTGGAGGAGATACTGAGGCTGGGGCACGCAGCAGGTGGTGAGGATGAGCGCGCCCTTGCTCTACTGTCTCGACTCCATCTTTGTTCTGGTGGCTGAAGTGCATCTGGTTCCGGTCGCCCAGATCCAGGCTCTTGTAGCCTCCCTGGAAGCCAGGGCTCCAGGGGATCAGGTGGTGCTATAGGCAGGCACGCCCCCCGAGGCTGAGGCTGCCCTGGGTCAGTGTGGAGTGGAGGCTCTGACCACCCTGGAAGTAGCCGGCCACACGCTTGGAGGTAAAGTCCATGGTTCCCTGGCCCTGGCTTAGAATGATGTGACTACCACAGCAAATACAGCACTTGACCTTTGGAAGGGACCTGAGGTTCACGGGTGGACGTGGTGTGGGGAGGTTGTAGCCAGGTTTCCAGATGGGGCCTGGCATGGTAGCTCCTAACAGCTGAGGGAGCCTGCAGATGTTGGCGGGGGGTGTGTATGGTGGTGGCGGGGGGGGGGGGGGGGGGGGTTCCCGGGGGGGGGGGGGGGGGGGGGGGGGGGGGGGGGGGGGGTTGTGTATTCCCATGCAACTCTCGTCAGCCGGGCAGAGTCCATTTATCCGGCTTTGCCCCTGGACAAAATCCTGCATAAGCAACACCACATTCGATCACATCATGCTCAAATCCATCTCTGACGTGTCCATCATGTTGGAGCAAATTTGTGCTTTCAAAGCAAATGAGAGCGGAATTGATGGGACTCCCCACCAGCCCCCCCCTGCCAGTTTGAAGCTACCAGCAGGAAAGCACTAAATGTGATGGGGGGAGGGATGAGTAGTATTCTAGTCTCTTCACCATCAGGTATAAGAGTCAGTGATATCCTCAGGAGCACAGAGAATAGTAAGATTCAGGGAAATGAGGAAGTGATCACTTTAGAGTACTTACAACTTTTATTTTATTTTATTTTTTAAGATTTTATTTATTTGACAGAGAGAGGGAACACAAGCAGGGGGAGTGGCAGGGAGAGGGAGAAGCAGACTCCCCTCTGAGCAGGGAGCCCAACGAGGGGCTCGATCCCAAGACCCCGAGATCATGACCTGAGCCGAAGGCAGACGCTTAACCGACTGAGCCATCCAGGCGCCCACAACTTTTATTTTTAATATCATATATTTAATTGCAAGTTTGCACAACTCAACGTTTAGCAATGGCCCTATGAGACAAGGACTCACACGTTTCCTAGAAATGGACCAACCGGCTCTTCCCCAGTGCCCCGTGCAGCTCAGGGGGCCGGTGAGGATGTCAGCACGTGTGTACTGAGTGCCCACTTGGAGCCAGGGACTGGGTGTCCAGCAGCGAATGGGGCTTGTACCCCAAGGGAGACGGACGGGAAGCAAGTGCTCCTGGGATAATACAATCATGGCCCCTGCGTGGAGCACCAGAGAATCAAACTGGGTGGTGAGGGCATGGTGGTGCCTGGTCGCCTCCTACTCACCCCATTAGTGAAGGAGGGATCCCCAGCACTGAGATGGCCAAACACACAGCACCCAACATTGGTCTGGTGAGATGGACAGCAGTAAGTCACATATACTCACAGCCCTGGGTTGGGGGAGGACCCAGCTGGCCACACAAGACCCGTGGAGGTTGCACTTGGGAGGGGAGTGAACAGCCTGAGGCTGCAGGAGGCAGACTTTGTAGTAGTAACAGGAGGGTGGGGTGCCCCTGGTTCCCAGGGGAGGATGCGATTGGCTTGTTGGAAAGACAAGGAGGTGAGATCCGCTAGGCTGAGGATGGGTGGGGTGTAATTGGTCAGGCTGCCAGGGGAACAGGTGGGGGACAGCCTCTTCTGCCAAGTCGGTGGGGGGCATATCTGGTGAGAGCAGGGAACTCACAGTTAGGCCTCTGGGGACCTGGAAGGGCAGCCTGTCAGATCCAAGGCCTTATAACCCCGGCAGTCAGGGAAGGAGGGACAGTGGGGCTAGCCGTGAAGCGTGGGGTGGGGGCAGCCTTGTGACTCCAGGAGGAAGGGACACTGGCATCTGGGCCGGAGGGTGCGGTGGTGGTGGGTGGCGGTCCATGGACTCATGGAGGCCAGTGTGGCCAGAGCCCAGAGGGGAAGGGAGCAAAGGGAGCGGCAAGAGGCTGGCTTCGAGGCTGGAGAGCGGGGCCCAGTTTACGGAAGAGCAAGGGGAGGTGTGGCGGGCTCTCGGCAGGACAGACGGGTATTGGGAGGGTTATGCTAGAAGGCCCTGCCTGGTGCGGGAGCGGACTGAGATGAGAGGCCTGCACCTCTTCCTGGCCTCAGCACCCCGCCGCGCCTGCTGCCTCCCCCTTCCACCCAGGCTCCTGCAGGGCCCCTCCCACATCTGCTAAGGCAAGCCCTGTCTGCCCTGGAGTCCCGACGGCCTGCCCAGGGCTTGGCCTAAAGCCACGAGAGGGCTGGTGGGGAGGCCACCTAGAGGACCCAGGGTGCCTGGGAGCAGGGAGGGTTCAAAGGAAGCTTTCAAGAGGAGCAGGGGTTGGGCAGCCAAAGGAAAAGGGCAGAAGAGCAGGGTTTGAGGGGTCAACACAAAGCATCTGAGGAACCAGGGTGAGGCTGAGCCATCAGGGCAGCCTCAGGGCTGCCTGGAGTTTGGACTTGGTCCCAATGAACAGGGATCCCTGAAGATTTGGGTCAGGAGGGAAGGGTGGTCAGCACTAGAGTTTTAGGAGGGCCCTGGTAGTGGGAATGGTCCTCCTAGAGGGGCCAAAGGTGCCAGTTGAAGGGGGGGTGATGCTGGAAGGAGGGGGACAGGACTTGGACATGACATAGAAGGAAGGTGCGCCTCCCCTCCCCTGAGGAACCTATGACAAGGGGACCATTGCTCAGTTGGGGACACTCTGAGGGGCCCAAACCTGCTGTATGGCAGAGGGGAAAGGGAGGCCCAGAGAGGGAGGGGCCTGGCCCAGGGGATTCGTGGACAGCGGCAGGGGCGCAGAGAGGGTAGAAGTGACGACTGGCAGTCAGGAGCCCAGGGGCAGCTGCGCATCTGGAAGGTTCGTCCCTTGGCTAGCCTGTCTCCCCAATCCTGAGGCCACGTGCACTGCATAGGTCGCCGGGCTCTGGCTGGGGTGAGCGCCCTGCGGGGTCGCGGAGTGAAGGCCGCACGGAGATGCAACCCGGAGGCAGGGGCGGGGCGAGTCCGCAGAGGGGGCCATGCAGGGGCGACTGGGGAGGAGGCTGGAGAGGAGGCTGGAGAGGAGGCAGGGGAGAACGGGTAGGGGGGCAGCCCCGGAAGGCGGTGGGTCCCAGGATGACGACCGGTGGAAAGGGGAGCGCAGAGGATGGGGCGAGAAGGAAAGGACAGCTTGGGTCCGAGGAAGGGGGAGGGTCCAGGGTGGGGTCAGGCCCGGGCAGGGGGCGGGGCAGTCCGGAGAAAGTCCTTGGAGGGGATGAGTCCCGGGAAAGGCGCGGGGCGGGGCCGGGGGACGAGGCGGGTCCGAGGAGGGGGCTGGTCCGGGGCTGCCCCAGCTTGGCCGGCCGCGGAGCGGGGCGCATGGCGCCGTGCGCACTGCGCGGGGGCTGCGAACAAAGGGCCCCCGGCGGCGCAGGGGGCACCGGCGCGCTCGGACCCCGACCCTGGCCCAGCCCCGGCCCGGCCCCGTCCCTGGGCGCCGCGCCCCCCGCGGAGCCGAAAAATGTGGGGCGCCCTGCTCTGCCCGCTGCTGTGGCGCCTGCTGCTGCTGCTGTCGCCGCGGGACGGCGTGTGCGCCGCGCCCCAGGCCCCGTGAGTTGCACGGGGCGACGGAGGAGGTTGGCTGTCTTCTCGGGGAGGGGGCCCCGGGGACCGGCTCAGAGAGGTGCAGCGACCTGTCCGAGGCTACACAGCGTCCGCACTGGGCGGGACCTAGACTCCTGGCCCCTGACTCCCAGGGGTCGGACTGGGAAGGGGGCACCCCCAGCCTTCAGAGGTGGCCACACGGAGGTACAGGGAGTCAGGGCCTCCTCCCCACCTCACCCCCTTGGTGTGACGGGAGCTGTCGTCTTGGGTGGTGATTTCAAGTTGTCCGTGGCCCGGAGGTAAGAGATGCGTGTCTTGGCGGGGAAATAGGAAGAGAGACCTACCGTTCCGTTTTCCTTGGGAGGGCGTGGTGGCGGGGAGGAAGTGTTTGTTTTGCTTCCACATTTTTCTTGAAGTTTGACTACAGAGCTTCTGGTGAGTTGACACAGTGAGGAGGTGAATTAACTAGCCGCTAAGGAGAATTTCCCATGAGTTGGCTTCACCGGGAATATTTCCAGAACTGCCAAGTTGGGGTGAGCGCTGCAAGGCTGTGGGTTCAGGGGGGCCGCCTGGAGCTGCCCAAGCTCAGCCGTGTAGTCCGGCCTCAGCCTTGATGAGGTGGCTTGTTCAAGCGGCGCTTGCTTAGGAGTTCCCAGAAAACAGGTCAACCGTGGAACGAGGCGGGTGGTGTCGCTTTAGGATCACAGTTGGAAAAGTAAGACACCACACTGCGCTTTGAGCAATGGGATTTACCTCCCCTGGGCCTTGTGAAACTGGAATCCAGCAAATTTTTGTCCTGATCTTTCAAAGCAGGCATCCCTTAAAATAGAGGTTTTCAGCCCTGGGGAGGGGGCGTGATTTTTGTTTTCCTGGGGTCATTGGGCAATTCTAGGGGCATTTTTGGTCCACATCTGGGGGAGGCAATGCTGCTGGAATCTACTGAGTGGAGGCGAGGGATGCTTCGAAACATTTGGCCATGCGCGGGTCCACCCCCGCCACAAAGCTTGACTGGGCCCTAAATTACAGACCTCGCCTCATAAAGACCAAGTTCAGAGTCTCTGGATTGCAGAGTTTCAAATGGTTCTCAGGAGTGTTTGCCTCTGACTAAAGTTGTCCTGGGATATTACCTTCTGTCAAGGGAAATGGAATCCCTGTGCTGGGAGACACGTGCTGGGAAGTGCAAAATTACTGACCTGGGGTTCTAGATTAGTCAGCCTCTAAGCCACAGCTGTGGTCCACCCACTAGAGGGATTCCGATTTAGGAATTGCCCTGGATACCCACTTCTGTGACCTGTGTGATTTTTTTTTTAAAGATTTTATTTATTTATTTGAGAGAGAGCACCAGCGGGGGGAGGGGCAGAGGGAGAGGGAGAAGCAGGCTCCCCGCTGAGCAGACGCTTAACTGACTGAGCCACCCGGGCACCCCAACCCATGTGATTTTTGCATGAGGAATCCCTGACCCCAGAAAGCAGCACAGATTTGCACGTTGTCATAAGACCAGTACTGTCTAGGGTGCCTGGGTGGCTCAGATGGTTGAGCGTCTACCTTCGGCTCAGGTCATGATCCCAGAGTCCCGGGATTGAGTCCCACATCGGGTTCCTTGTTCAGCGAGGAGTCTGCTTCTCCCTCTGCCCTTCACCCTGCTTGTGCTCTCTCTCTCTCTCAAAAAAATAAATAAAATAAAAATTTAAAAAGACCAGTACTGTCTACTCTTTACCAAACACCACCATTCCCAGGCTGGGACTTCTGAGACCTTCTAAGACTTAAACCAGTGTCAGTCCTGATGCCGGGGGGCCGGGGGTGGGGGGTGGGAGGGTGGTGGTGGTGCATCAGGTCAACAATGCTTGGCTGGCAAGCATCCCAGCAGCCGCAACTCCTGAATCTCGGGGAGAGTTAATTTGGTTCTGTGGGGTTCTCTAGGCCCTTTGGGTGAAAAATCTAACTCAGATCTGGATACGGGCTTTAAGAGGCAACCAAGGAACATGAACATGTGGATTGTCTATTCCCCAAATGCTCTTCTATGGTCTTTATGTGCTATGTGGGAGATCTGGGGGTCAGCTGGGAGCTAGATGGAAAGATTATTCCTAGAGGAGGCTGAGGTCCCGCTGCGGCGGGTCAGGACACGTAGGAAGCCAGAGTCACTGCACGCCCGGGTCGGTGTTGGGATTAGATAATACACAGCACGTACCTAGGGTGATGATGGTTACATACCCAGGATCAGCACAGTTACGTACCCAGGATCACTGCATGCTGTGTGAACTGCTGAGGCCAGACACTGCGCATGGGAACTTAGTGAGCACCCTGCACCTTCTGGTGGGTGCTGGAGGCTGCAAACACTACACGTCACATACAAAGCAAGAGTTCCTGTGCTTGAGGCGGTATATGTTTACCCCACTGTCACTGCATGCTCCAGATAATGCAGTCACATGCCCAGGATGAATGCATGTTCTGTGCATGGCTGAGCCCAGACGCTGCGCACAGAAAGCCGGTCATTGTGGATGGTTGTTGGTGCTGGAGTAGGACGGAACATTGGACCCCCAGGTCGTTCCTGGTTCCAGTCATTGCTGGATCTGGGCTGTGCACGTACAAAACTAGGGTCTTTGCACATTCTCATCGGCGTTGGAGTTACATAGGAAGTACCTGGTATGTCCCGAGGTCCTTGCAGGCTCCGGGCAGTCCTGAAGTAGGACAGTCCACATAGGAAGCCAGAGCTGCTGAACTCTGGCCACTGTTCAAGCTGGACAGAGCCCAGTGGGCTGCCAGGGTCAGTGCTGCGGCCGGATGGTAGCCGACAGGAGCCCAGTGTGTCTTTTGAAATGCCAGATTTTTCATGAAGTTTTAATGAAGTCCAGTTTATCAATGATTTCTTTGATGGATCGTGCTTTTAGCATCTTTAGTATCTTACACATGAACTCTTTGCCTAACCCCAGCTCCCAAAGCCTTTCTCCTGTTTTCTTCCAGGGCTTTTATAGTTTTACATGTATTAGATCTCTGACCCAGTTTGAGTTCACCTCAGTGTATGGAACTCAGGCAGGGTCTAAATTTGTCTCTTTGTGTGTGGACGTCTGGTTGTCCCAGAGGGGATTTTGGAGACGTGAAAATCTCTCCTTCTCTCATTGCCTGGCCTAGTGGTTTCCCTTTCGCCCGCTTCCTTCTGGTGCCGGTAATGCTCCTCATGGCTGGGTTTGTGCTGCCTTTGCTGTCTGGGCTCTTGGTGCTTGCTGTGCTTTGTGAGCAGTTTTCGTGGTTAAAGATGAATGAGACTTTCTGATTATCCGTGGAAGGTTGTAGAACACCAGAGGCAGGAGCTCAGGTGGGGAGGACCTGTGTGCCTCAGGTCAGGTGCCCTAAGGGCGCCCCAAGGCTCTCCCCGGTCTGACTGTGGGACCTGTGGCATGTTCCTTCTCCTGGCGCGACAGCTTGCCCATCTGGAAAGTAAGATAATGTTCTCTACCTTCCAGGAGAGGCCTGTTTTGGCGCGACTGTTTGCAGAGCTTTTCCTGTTTTGGGCCATTTAGTTAATTTTCAGGGCTTTGTTCTTAAGATTAATGCTGCAGGAAGCTCCTTGTTTCTTTCCACTGGGTTCTGGAGTCTGGCTGCCTGGGTTTGCATCCTGGTCTCTTACTGGCTCAGGCACGTGGCTCGGCTTTCCAGGGCTTAATTTCTGACTCTGTAAATGGCTTTTTGGCACTTGTCACAGGGTGGCTGTGGAGGATGAAGTGGCATCCTGCCAGTTACTCAGGGGAGTGGGTCACAGTATTGGTGTGGCACTTGCAAAGGTCCTGTGGCAGAATGCGCTGAATGCAGAGGCCACAGGCCAGAATGCAGGCATTGGAAGGGGGTGTGGTGCTGGGTAGATCCAGAGAGGCCAGATTCTTACATCGTCAGGGGGCTTCAGAGATGAATAAGCCAGCCCCTGGTCTCAAGGAGCTCACAGGTCGGTGGGGGGCCCATATACATAAAATGACAGTGTCATCACGGTGTGGGCAGGCATGGGTGGAAGACCACGCAAGGAGCACCGTGACCCAGCCAGAGAGGCAGGGAGGCCAGAGGTGGGTCAGATAGCCTTTGGCCTTCACTGAGGTTCTCCTCTCCTACAGGGCCTACTTGATTGCTGCACCCTCTGTCTTCCGCTCGGGAGTAGAGGAAGTCATCAGTGTGACCATCTTTAACTCCCCCCGAGAAGTCATGGTCCAGGCTCAGCTGGTGGCCCAGGGCGAGGAGGTGGCATGGAGCCAGGGAGCCATCCTGGGTAGGTCCCTGGGGTGGCTGACCAGGGCTTCCTCTTCCTTGGCAAAGTGGCCTTCGGGGCTCAGGCAATGTGGGCATTGCTTTGCTTCTCTCCCATCCCATCTCCCAGCAGGGGAGGGAGAACAGACTGCTTTCCCCCCCACTTTTCAGTTGGGGAGAGTGAGACCCAGGAGGGGCAGCCACCTGCCCCGTCTAGGAAACCAGAGTGAATTGTTCCTCTGCAGCCCAGGTTCTATGGGTGCAGATCTGGATGGAGTCGGGCATCCTTCCAGCTACAGGTGGGACCGGGGCCCAGAGGGACTCTCAGGACCGCTTCAGACCGCTGGCTGAGCTATTCTAGCGCCCCCGTGGTGTTAGATGCAGACTCCAGGCTTCCAGCCAGACTCACTGAGTTGGACTCAGGCCCCCAGCCAGCCTCTGTCCGGCTGTCCTTGGGAAACTGCAGATAACAACCGCGCGGGCCTCCTGGATCCAGGTGGTGAGAGCGGGGAGCTGCCCAGGGCCTGTGGTCCAGCACGCCGCAGGAGACACAGAGGGTGATGTCGGGGCTCTCAGGCCGGCGCAGCGCCTGGCCTCGGGGAGAGGCGGGCCTGGAGTGGAAACCAGGAGAGGGCTTGGGTGGGCAGGAGTGCAGGCAGTCCTGACTCCGTGGGCCACCCCAAAACCCACATCAGGTTGGCTTCAGCAACAGAGTGTTTACGGGCTCTCACAACTAGGGAAGTCCACTGGCATCTCCGGCTGTCCTCTCCTAGCCCCACTTCTGAATGGGCCCACGTCTCCCCGAAGCCGAGAGAGTGACGGGTTCTCCAGACCACTGAAAATGTCCCAGCGTTCTCTCTGATTGGCCGAACTTGGGTCATGTGCTCAATCGTGACCCAACTGATTGGCCCATTTGGGGTCATGTGCTCAACTCTGAGCCAATCACTGTGACTGGGGGAGGGCCTGTGTAGATTTTCACAGAGCCCCGAGAGAGGGATGGAGCCACGCAAACCTCCTGAGCTGGGAGCTGGGCAGGTGGCTCCCCCAAGGAAATTGGGGTTCTGCTAGTAAAAAATGGGGAATGGAAACTGGGAGGCAAAAACAGTAGATGGCAAAATCAAGTCTTAGAGGCTAGAAAGCCCAGACAGGTGTCACAATGGTAAATGATTCAGCTTGGGTCAAGAGAGAGGTGATGGGAAAACAGATCTACTGGAGGGAGGTCCACTGGGGACCTCAGTCTCCTCTTCTTTCTCTCTACCCTTCTTCTTGTTCCACTCCCCGGGAGTTTTCTCTTTGCTCCCCTCACAGCTTACCTTGGACATGGGGCCAGGGGTGAAGTGAATTATTAAGTATGTAGGCTGGCCAACTTTCCCCCTGAATAGCTCAGCTTTGTCCATCCCCTCTGGCCTTCAGGCTCTCTCCATCTTGGAGGGAACCTCTCACTTTTCTCAATCCCAGCCCAGCCCAGCCCAGCCCAGACCAGCATGACCCAGTGTGTGTGTTTGTCCACAGACAATCCCCCCCCCAGTTATAAAGCTGCAGCTCAGGGAGGCAGGCAAACCCAGCTCCCAATTTAACTGTTTTCATTTAATTTTTATTTTTTAGATAAAGGGACAATCAAACTCAAGGTAAGCTATGAATTTTTAACATCTTCATGAACCCTACCTTGGAAATAATTGATTGGAATGGGATAAGAGAAGTTCCGTGTGTGGTGAGAAAAATCAGTAACGGTGATGTCAACAATGAATAATGAAGAAAAAATTGAGAAAACTCACCTGTAATCCCATCCCCCCGTACTTTTCACTTTCTCGTGTTTCCCCATAAATCCTCATCCACATAAAGACATTTCTTTCATAGTTGCAATTAAATGGTAGACCTCCTCGTGCTCCCTGCTATTTTCAATTAATTCACTGTGTAAACATACTTCCATGTGTTCAAATCTCTATAATTGTAATTTGCCTCCTATTGTTAACCACATCCTATTGCATCTCTTTTATGTACTAATTTACTAACTCTCTCTACCTTGTACATGGTTAGATTTTTTTAAAGATTGTTTTCAGGGTTTTGATAACATAATCCAAACATTGCGAGCATCTTTGTACATAAACATGTCTTAGCATTCTTTTTTTTAAAAGATTCTATTTATTTGAGAGAGGGAGAGAGAGTGTGCATGCATGTGTGTGCATGTGTGGGCACGTGTGGGGGTGGGGGGCAGAGGGAGAGGGAGAAGCAGGCTCCCCGATGAGCAGGGAGCCTGTTGTGCGGCTCGATCCTGGGACTCTGGGATCATGACCTGAGCTGAAGGCAGATGCTTCACTGACTGAGCCACCCAGGTGCCCCAAAAATGTCTTAGCATTCTGAATGCCTGCCTTAGGCTGAACACCCCAAAAGAAGAATGACCAGGTTAGGAACCAAGCCTCTTGCTTGGTCCTGCTTTGTCTTCGAAGACACAGCAATGCCCCTGCACAGCACCACCTGTAGAATTACTCAGGTAATTCTCTGATGTGGGTTTTTTTTTTTTTTAAGACTTTATTTATTTATTTGACAGAGAGAGGGAGAGAGACAGCGAATGAGGGAACACAAGCAGGGGGAGTGGGAGAGGGAGAAGCAGGCTCCCCGCTGAGCAAGGAGCCCGATGCGGGACTCAATCCCAGGACCCTGGGACCATGACCTGAGCTGAAGGCAGACACTTAACGACTGAGCCACCCAGGCGCCCCTCTGATGTGGGTTTTTAAACAGGAGTCCTTGGATTTCAAGAGGTTCACAACACTGAAATTATAGGCGTTTTCTGGGTTAGCTGTTCCTTAACTTTTATCAGACACTCAAAGGAATCCTGGAATGAATGGGCAACATCAAGAGTCATGCTGAATTACAGCGTGCCCTCCCCCAGGGATCAGTACAATGTCCGGAGCCGTTCCTCTCCCCTGCAGGGTGTCCCTAGTGCCTGAGTGCTGTGGGACAGAGGCCTTCCTGCCTTACTGATGACGGTAGAAGCTTTTCTCTAAGGCAGCAGCTCCCACCTGGTGGGGATGTTTGCCCTCTCCCCCGCCCCCGGCCCCAGGACATCGGGTAGTGTCTGGAGACCTTTTTGGTTGTCACAACTGGGGAGGGCACCTCCTGTGTGCTCAGCACCCCCACAGTGCTCAGGATAGCTCCATGACCTAGAAAGAGCCAGCCCCAGATGTCAATAGTTGGGAAGCCCTTGATAAGTCCCCTAGAGCTGCCCTTTGAGCAGGTTGGCTTTCTTGTGAATCAGAAAGCAGGGCCGCGCTGGACAGGGGTTAAGATTACGCATGATCCCTGCCCACTGCCCCTCAGAAGGCACTCTTCACAGGATCGGTGCTGTGGATTTGTAGATGAGACCAGTGAAGGGCTATATAATTCTAGGAGAGGGGGCCAGGGGATCTTCAGACTAGACTAGAGGCTCTAAAAAAGGTCTTGGGATCTTTAACTCTTAGAATAGCTCCTGATGAGCAATTCTCAACTTGGGGGGGGGGCGGTTCTGGCCCCTCAGGGAACACTGGCAGTGGCTGGAGACATTTCTGGTTGTCATAACTGGAGGGTGGGGTGGGAGGGGAGGGGAAGGGTCCTATGGCATCTGGTGGGCGGAGGCTAGGGATGCCGCTCAACACCCTGCAATGGCGAGGTGGCCTCCCCCTGCAAAGACTGATCCAGTCCAGGGACACCTGGGGGGCTCAGTCGCTAAGCCTCTGCCTTGGGCTCAGGTCATGATCCCAGTGTCCTGGGATCGAGCCCCGCATTGGGCTCCCTGCTCCGCGGGAAGCCTGCTTCTCCCTCTCCCATTCCCCCTGCTTGTGTTCCCTCTCTCACTGTGTCTCTCTCTGTCAAATAAATAAACAAAATCTTAAAAAAAAAAAAAAAAAGACTGATCCAGTCCTAAGTGTCATTGGTGCCAATGTTGAGAAACACTCTGTCGTTCGCAAAGCTCTGTGGTCTGCCTGCAGGTGCCCACGGGCCTCCGGGGCCAGGCCCTCCTGCAGGTGTGGGGCCGCGGTGGGCGGGCGGAGGAGGGCCCCCTCTTCCACAACCAGACCTCCGTGACTGTGGACGGCCGGGGCGCCTCCGTGTTCATCCAGACTGACAAGCCGGTGTACAAGCCCCGACACCGAGGTGGGCAGCTCGCGCAGGCTGCGGGGGCGGGGGGTGGGGGGAGGGCCAGCCATGCCCGGAGCTGCCACACAACTGTCTCCTTCCCTTCCAGTGCTCATAAGCATCTTCACTGTCACCCCGAACCTGAGGCCCGTCAGCCAGAAGGTGAGATCAGCTTCTAAAACCCTGTGCCTGGAACACACCGGCCCGGGACCACCTGGCCAGGGGCGCCGCCAGCAACTGGGCTTTCTCCCCTGTTCCTTCCAGTTTCGACCTCCGTTCTGGGTTTTGTCGTGGGGCTCCGAGTCCCCTGGGGAGCCAGGGGGAGGTCTGTGGGACAGAGGGAGGCCAGAGCACGGCTGGGCGGGTGGTGCATGCTCAGAGGGCTGGGGGCCTGCAGGGGCTGTGCTCACTGCCTGTCTGTCTGTCTGTTGCAGCTGGAAGCCTACATTCTGGTGAGTGGCGTGCAACCCCGTCCGCTCTGACTCGGGGCCCGTTAGCCTGCTCTCTGTCTTGCCTGCCCGACCGTCTGCTGCCGAGGTAGATCCTGCCTGTCCCAGTACCTCACGAGGCTGGGACTGGGTCTGTCCCTGGGCCCCGGATCTGCCCTGGGACAGGCCAAGTGCGTGTCTGTCTGTCTCTGTAGATTTGCACACGGTTCCCTAAAGGAGGAGCAGATCCAGCCCCTTTTGTCCCTGTGTCCTCAGACCAGTCCCTTCTGTGCCCCGAGCTTTCATTTGCTCCCCTGTATATGGCTGATCTGGGGGCCTGCCCTCCACACTTGTCCCACCCTAGAGAGAGGGCTCAGAGGGTGCACACATGTGCCGGGGACACGCCGGCTGCCCTGAGCTGACTATGGGTGTTTGTCCCCTGCAGGACCCCAGGGGCTCGAGGATGACAGAGTGGAGACACTTGGAGCCGTTCTGCTGTGGTGAGCCTCTGCCCCTCCCCTTCCCTTTCTCCTACAGTTTTGGGGGCTGCACCTTTGGGTGGCAGATGCAATAAATCTTCCAGGGAGCTAGAATGTTCCCTGAATGCATCCCTTCCCTGCAGCACTGCACCCCACCCATGTTTCTCTGGTCCCGGCATCTAGCTGGGGCTCCTGCATTGAACTTGAGGCCTTTGGGGGGAACATCAGGGTCTTGTTTGTCAGCACCCCCCATCTTCCTCCCACTGCAGATCTTCCACCTCATCATCCCCTTGGGGGCTCCTGGACCCCGAGTGCCTCTGTGAGTGCAGAGCCTCTAGGAGGCAGGTGGATTGTGGTGGTTTGTGCAATGCCACACTTCTGGTCCCCTCATCTGCCCTTGAGCCCTCTCTCCAGTTCCGAGGTGCTTGGGGAGGGCTGACCAGCAGGGACAGGGCTTCTGTGACTGTCCTTCCTTGAGTTCTGAGCCTGGGGCTGCAGGGGCTACAGTGCAGCCAAGGGCGGGACTCTCGGACTCTCTGGGTGACCCATCCCACCTTCTTGCCTGGTGCTCAGCCTGCTTTCCTCTACTCCACCCTCCCCATCGGCCCCTTTCCCTCCCTCTCGCTAACTCTCTGTCTTCCTACCGGCAGATATCTGCTGGGCACTGAAGTAGATGCTGACAAAGGGTGAACTTTCTGCCCATTGGGGAAACAGACATTAAACCACATGATAACATCTGCCATGATGAGCGCTAGGAAGGAGAAGTACAAACTCAGAGAGGACAAAATGGGATTCTTGCCCAGCCCGGGGCAGCAGAGACAATCCTGGAAGGCTGCCTGGAGGAAAAGCCTTTCCAGCAACAAAGTGGAGAAGGAGCAGAGGTTAGCCAGGCAAAGTGAGGGACTGTGTTCCAGACAGAGGCCCAGCATGCAAGAGGCCCGGTGGATGGCAGGGAGAGTGAGGCTGGGCATAGGAGGGACCCCACGTGTCAGGAGTGCTGACATTAGCAGCAACAGTGAGACCAGGGGGCCTCTCCGGCTGCGGGGAGGTGTATGGACTTGATCTTCAGAACACAGAGGAAGGGAATGACTAGCCTCCCATTTAAAAAACTCCTTGCGATGCCTTTGGCTCAGGTCATGATCCCAGAGTTCCGGGATCGAGCCCCGCATCAGGCTCCCTGCTCAGCGGGAAGCCTGCTTCTCCCTCTCCCACTCCCCCTGCTTGTGTTTCCTCTCTTGCTGTCTCTCTCTCTCTGTCAAATAAATAAATTAAATCTTAAAAAAAAAAACTAAAAAAATAAACTCCTTGTGATCTGTGTAGACCAGGGGTTCTCAACCGGCGTGATTTTGCTCCCGTCCTGGGGGGGGTGTCTAGTAACGTTGGCCACGGGCTAATGAGGCCCCATAGAAAATGTATGTTGGGGACATATACCCCCAAACCTCCTCTGACTGTCAAAGGCTTTGAATATATGAGGAAAGAGACCTTTTGCTGTCAGGTTTCCCAGTTCCACAGTGACGGAGAGAAGCGGTGGGGACTGTTGTAGTCTCTGGGTTTTCTCCGGAGTCCCGTAGAGCTGCTCTCACGGTGTCACTGTTGGGGACAGGCAGAGCAAGTCCCACTCGGGAGTGACAGATCCCCAAGCGGTGTTTGGAGTCTTTGCGCCCATCCAGATTCCTCCATTGGAGGCTCGTGGAAAATCCCGACTCTCCTCTCAGCATGAAAGCAGCTCCCATCAGGGTTCCAAGGAACGGACCCGAAGCCAAAGCTGCCTTCTCTGCCTGAGGCTGGTGGCATTTCATGGGGGCCCATTTGCAGGGAGAGGGGTGCTCTGTCTTGAAGCCTGTTCAGAATCCGTGCTCAATTTGGGCAGCAGTTACCACCTGGTGGGTGGGAGGGGGGTAGCGGGGGGGGGGGGAATTCTGCCCCCAGGGGGCCTTGGCATTATGTGGGAATAGTTGGGGTTGCTGTGACTCGGGGGGAGGAGCTACTGTCATCGAGTGGGTGCAGGCCAGCGATGCTGCTCAATGTCCTGGGGTGCACAGGGCAGCCCCCCACCCACGGCATCGGGTCAGGCCCGGCTGGCTCTGCGCACGCACTTGCCCCAGGGTGACTGTTGTCTCTCTGCACACAGGTGTGGCCAACATGACCTTCCCCCTGTCTGACCAGCCGGTGCTGGGAGAATGGTTCATTTTTGTCCAAGTGCAAGGCCACGTGTACAACAAGTCCTTCGAAGTTCAGAAGTATGGTAAGCCGGAGAATCTTAGGATCTTGGGATTTCACATCTGGGCGAAACCACAGACCCGGTGAGGATGCCGATGAAGGGGGAGCACAGCAGCAGCCCCATTGGCTGGGGCTCAGTGCAGAGAGCTGGGCACTCTGTCCTTTCCCTTTTAAAAGAATTGTCATAAAAACACACGTAACAAAATTTGCCATCTTCCCTCTTTGTAAATGTACAGTTGTGCAGCATTAAGGACATTCATGTTGTTGGTAGACATCACCACCCTCCATTTCCAGAACTTTTGCATCTTCCCGACTGAAAGGCGGTCCCCACGAAACACTAACTCCCCGTCCCCTTCCCCAGCCCCTGGCTAGCCCACCATCCTACTTCCTGTTTCTGGGACTCTGACTCGTCCAGGTGCTTCGTGGAAGGGGGACCTTACAGTATTTGTCCTTTTGCGTCTGGCGTATTTCACTCAGCATGATGTCCTCCAGGTTCATCCATGTCATAGCCTGGGTCAGAATTCCCTTCCTTTTAATTTTTAATTTTTATTATTTTTTAAAGATTTTATTTATTTATTTATTTGCCTGAGAGAGCACACACAAGCAGGGGGAGTGGCAAGCAGAGGGAGAGGGAGAAGCAGCTCCCCGAGGAGCAGGGAGCCCGATGTGGGACTCGATCTCAGGACACTGAGATCATGACCTGAGCCGAAGGCAGACGCTTAACTGACTGAGCCACCCAGGCACCCCCTCCCTTCCTTTTTACGTCTGTTTCTTTTGGTTCTTCCCTCATCATCCTGACCCTGTGCACGGATGGGGGAGCTGAGACGTTGAGATCCATTCAGGAAATTGCTCATGTTAACAGGAGCTGGGGAACGAACATGGACCAGAGCCACTTACTCTGCATCTGTGCTGAAATTCTCCCTTAACCTGGTCAAGGGTTTCTCCTTTCAAGAGGAAGGCCCTAGAAGGAAAGGCTGTAGAGGGCAGGGCTGTTAGTTGCAAGCAGCAGAAGGCCAGTGCAACCTCTGGAAATAAAAGGAAAGGAATTTATGGCCTTGCCTCACAAGCTCGAAGGACCAGCTTCTTCGCGTTTCCTCCGTGCGGCTTCTGGGTGTCCGGGTGTCCGTCCCTCCTCCCCAAGCTGCCCAGGGTGACCAGATGGCTGGACGCTCCCAGGGCTGAGCCACTCATGCACCTCTGGGCCGGGCTGCACGCAGAGCACATGGCCTAAAAGTGATGAGATGTGGGCCTCTCAGGAGAAAAAGTGTGCGTCCCCCCAAAATAGGAAATAGATGTGGGTCAGCAAAATCCCCAGAATGCTGCCCACGCTCAGCGAAGGGTGGGGGTGTGGATTCCTGTGGTGTTGGCCGCTTGGTGGCCCGGGGCTGCGGCTTTGCCGTTATCCCTCCCACAGCTCCAGGACTTTCTGAGGCCACCCCAGCGGTGGGAGCCCCCCCTCCCTCTCTGCTCTCTCCTTCCAGTGTTGCCGAAATTTGAGCTCCTTATTGACCCGCCCCAGTATATCCGGGACCTGGACATATGCGAGAAGGGCACTGTGCGGGCCAGGTGAGAAAGAGGTGGCCCGCATGGGCGAGCCCCTCCCCCTGTAGACACGCCCCTCCCCTGTTGACACATCCCTTCCCCGGGACACGCCCCCATGGGCATGCCCCTCCTCTCTCAGACACGCCCCTGGCGGGGGTATTCCCCTCTTCCAGCCGTTATTCCCCTCTTCCAGCTCTTATTCCCCTCCCCCTGGGAGGGCACCCATCTCCCTTCCCTTCCAGTGTCCCCCCGCTTCCTTGCAAACAGCACCCACAGAGAATGGGCTGACCCGCAAGGGATTTCTTGAAGGGATTACCTGTCTCATGACCAGGTTAATGACCAGCTCCAAAGTGAGGGTTGACCAGAGGGTGTCTGGGACGCTGTCCCTTTCTGGGGCCGTCCAGGGAGAGTCCTCCAAGACGTGTTCCCGCCCAGCTCTGCCACCTCCTAGAGCTTGTGGTTGAGACGGTTCTACTGCCCTCCGCTCCTCCAGCTGTGCGGGGGTTTTTTTGTTTTGTTTTGTTTTTTAAGTAATCTCTGCTGTTAACGTGGGGCTCGAAACTCATGACCCTGAGATCAAGAGTGCCTCACTCTACTGACCAAACTAGCCACGTGTCCCTGCTACATGTGTTTTAAAATCCAAGGATGTTGTCAACTATATTTAAATAAAATTTTAAAAAATAAAATAAAATCCAAGGATGTGTTGGGTACACACACCTTTTTTTATAGTCTAGAAAATACTATCAAAATGCCTGGTGTTATTTTTTTATTCACTGTGATCTGTCGTCTTGCTCGTGGGCCCTGTAGGCAAGTGTCCGCTCTGCGTAAGGCATGACAAACATACATTTAAGTTTTACCAGCATCTCTGAGAGGATAGTTTTATTGGGGTGAGGAAACTGAGCAGTCTGATCCCTGGGTCAAAGTTGAATTCACAGGGCACTTAGGCCCAGGCTTCCCTGGTGCCCACGGTTGTTTGATCCTCTGTACTGTCCTGCTTCAGTAAGTGGCAGGCCCAGTGGTTGTCTCACATACCCTCCGGCTCTTGGGTCCAGAGTTCCTCTCTGACCCTTGGTCTCTTTTTCTGTCAAATACAAGTCTTGGTGCAGAGGATTGCAGGCCCCTATGCTGGCCTATCTGTGCTGACTCTGGGCTGTGGGAAGGGCTATAAGCACAGAATGTAGGATGGGGAAGCATCCTTGTATCAGCTGGCCATACCACGGGAGCTTGGCCTTCCTGAGACTGACCCCTCCCCTCCCCTGCTGCTCCATGTGAAATTAACCCTCTTTGTCCTTTTGTTCCAGGTATACCTTTGGGAAACCTGTCTCGGGGACCTTAACGATCAATATGACTGTAAATGGTGTGGGGTACTACAGCCAGGAGGTGGGGCGCCCCGTCCTCAGAACCATAAAGGTGAGGAGCAGGGACCCCATGCTGCTCATCCAATGGATCCCTTCCTGCAGGGCCTGCCCTTGGCTTCAGCTCCATGATCATTTATTTTATTTTACTTTCTAAAACAGTTTATACGGTGAGGATTTTCCCAATGATAAAATTCCTGCAGGCTGATCAGGGAGACTTTAGAAAATATTTTTAAAAAGAAGAAATAAAGGTGATTTCTTCTCTGACAGACAGACACAACCACTATTGATATGTTAATGTGTTTCCTCCCCAGATATTATGTGCAGAGTTTTTTTAAGAAATAGTTTTATTGGGGCACCTGGGTGGCTCAGTCGGTTAAGCGACTGCCTTCGGCTCAGGTCATGATCCGAGGGTCCTGGGATCGAGTCCCACATCAGGCTCCCTGCTCTGCGGGGAGCCTGCTTCTCCCTCTCCCACTTCCCCTGCTTGTGTTCCCTCTCTCGCTGTGTCTCTCTCTGTCAAATAAATAAATAAAATCTTTAAAAAAAAAAAAAGAAATAGTTTTATTGAGATATAATTCACATACTGTACATAGAGGGGCCATACATATAGAATGTAGGATTTGTGGCTTTTAGTATATTCAGAGGTGTGCAACAGCCACCATGGTCCAGATTTTGGATATTTCCAATCCTCCCCAAATCCCTCACGTCTTTTTGCAATTCATCTGTTTCCATCCCCAGCCCTGGGCCACCACTGATCTGCTTTCTGTCTCTATGAATTTGCCCGGTTTGGACTTTCGGTATACACGGAATCATACACCATACGATCTTTCGCGTCCGGCTTCTTTCACTCGGCACCATGTTCTCAAGGTTCATCCACATTGTAGCGTGTCCGAGTTGTGTTCCTTTTCATGGCTGAGTAATAGTCCATTGTATGGATGGACCACATTTCGTTTTTACGTTTACCTGTCGATGGATATTTGAGTTTTTCCCACTTTTTGGCTGTTATAGATAATGCTGCTCTGAACATTTGTGTACAGGTTTGTGTGAGGCTGGACGTGTTCATTTCTCTTGGATGTGGCATTCCTGGGTTGTGTGGTGTGGGATTAAATAGACTGCCCACATAAGAGTGAGCAAAGTCTATTTATTCGGAGCTTGCTGTAGCAAGGGAATCAGCCACCATCACCCCCACTTGGCAGCTCGAAGCTTTATCGTGAGAAAGAGGAAAGGCTTCAGGTGTGCCCCTGCTGGAGACTGTAGGTGTGGGGAAGCCGTGGGCACCTAACTAGAAGGGGAGCATCCCGTAAGATTGGTTAGGGGTGCATATTTGGCTTTCTCATTTGGTTCTAAGAAGTAAAGGCAAAATGGGACATATGGTTGGCTCAGTAGGTAGAGCATGTGACTCTTGATCTTGGAGTCATGAATTTGAGCCCCACCTTGGGGATAGAGTTTACTTAAAAATTTTTTTTCTTAAAAAGGCGTGCCTGGGGGTGCCTGGATGGCACAGTCGGTTGGGCATCTGACTCTTGGTTTTGGCTCAGGTTGGGATCTTGTGGTCGTGGGATCGAGCCCCACGTCGGGCTCTGCACTCAGCTCAGAGTCTGCTTGAGAAGCTCTCTCCCTCTCCCTCTGCCCCTCCTGCTAGTGCACACGTGTGTTCTCTCTCTTTCTGAAATAAATAAATAAATCTTTAATGAAATAAAATAAAAAGGGGTGCTTGGCTGGCTCAGTCAGTAGAGTAAGCGACTGTTCATCTTGGGCCCATGAGTTTGAGCCTTATGTTGGGTGTAAAGATGACTTAAATAAAAAAATAAATCTTAAAAAAAAAAAAGTAGGGACAAAAGTCTTAGAAGTTGTCAGTTATTAATCAAGTCCTGGCCATTTGGGGCTGGCTGTTATGGGGGTTTGTCTTCCTACTAGTTGCTAGACATGGGGGTCAGACTTCCTTCAAGGCTCGTAGATAATGGGTTGGCCATTTTTCTATATGGTCCGGCCATGGTCTGTTTGTCTATTCAGGGGTAACTAAGTTTAGCCATTTGAGAAACTCCCAGACTGTTTGCCAAAGCGGCCACGTGACTTCACATTCCCATGTATGTAGAGTCTGGAGGTCCTCTGCCTCTCTGGGGCCTCCAGCCCTGGACCCTTGTCATCCCTTCTGCTGGTTGTGACCCTTGCCTTAATGCTCTGGCTTACTGAGTAATGTTGTCCAAAGCTGTTTCTGGAAGTGGCTTGTTTGCCAGGCCCCCAGCTGGGTCCTGAGGTAGAGGTCAAATGGGGGCGTTCTGTGCCCCGGGAGCAGGGGCAGGTGTGAGTGCTCCAAAGCAGGGGTGACCGGGTTCAAATCCCTGCCCTGCTGTCTGCTGGAGGGCAATCATCTTACTCCCGGAGACATGCTACATATCCAGCAAGGGATACAGTGACCCACAGCGCAGGTTGGCCGTGTCACTGCTTGTCCCCCTGGGCCTCCAGCAGCTGGAGCATCCTGTGCTTCAGATGTGTTTTTGAGAGTCGTTCCTCGAAGCCACTCTAACCCCGAGTGAGCACCATTCTGTGTGCTTCCTGCCTCCAGATCCACGGCTCCCAGGACTTTGACATCTGTGTGAAGGACATGATCCCCGCCGATGTCCCCGAACACTTCCGGGGCACCGTCAGCATCTGGGCCACAGTGACCAGTGTGGACGGGAGCCAGCAGGTGGCATTTGACGCCTCCACCCCTGTCCAGAGGCAGCTGGTGGACGTCCGCTACTCCAAGGACACTAGAAAGGAGTTCAAACCGGGCCTGTCCTACGTGGGGAAGGTAAGCGCTGGGGACGGCGCCCAGAGGGGGCCATCTGAGGGCTCAGGCTCTGCACTGCCTCCGCCCCAGCTCCGTTCGAGGACCACCATGAACCCAGTGCGGTGGCGCTGTGGGTCCGCAGTGGGGACGCTGCTGAAGACGGTGTCCTTTAATTGCACCGTGTAACCTTTGCTCTCGGGGGACCGAGGGCTGTATTGCCGATATGGCAAGAGCTGGTACCCCACATGATCCCAGGGTCCTGGGATTGAGTCTCACATCGGGCTCCCTGCTCAGCGGGGAGCCTGCTTCTCCCTCTGCCTCTCTCTCTCTCTCTGTCTCTTATGAATAAATAAATAAAATTAAAAAAAAAAAAAGAGCTAGTACCCCAGGGTGAGGAACACTGGACATTTTGCTCCATCTAAAAGGGTGGTCTACTTTATTCAACATAGAGAGACATGCCTGTACCTACAGACCAAGACCTGGTATATCCATTTATTAAGTCAGTTTCTCTAAGGCAGTGCGTTTCTTATCTGGGTTGACTTTATTTTTGGAGGAACTAGCATCCAAGGAAATGCTCCCAAAGGCAGATCTCCTGCCCCTGAGAGAGACTGATTCAGACCCCCTGGGGGAAAGTGGCATTTTGAATAGGCCCACCTATTCAATGTCACCTACCATGGCATTCTTAGACTCGGTCAGGTTTTAGATGACCAGAAACCCAAGATCCTTATCCTTTTTTTTTTTTTTAAAGATTTTATTTATTTATTTGAGAGAGAGAGAATGAGAGACAGAGAGCATGAGAGGGAGGAGGGTCAGAAGGAGAAGCAGACTCCCTGCCGAGCAGGGAGCCCGATGCGGGACTTGATCCCGGGACTCCAGGATCATGATCTGAGCCGAAGGCAGTCGCTTAACCAACTGAGCCCCTAGGCGCCCCAAGATCCTTATCCTAATTGTTGCACTGGGCATTTGTGTTCTGTGGGGGCAAGGCCAGTGGTGCCCAGGTTACCCCAGAGGGAAGCTGGCTATACGCCTGACCTTAGCTCTGTGCACCACCCACATCCCTGGCCCCTCTTGCCTTCCGTGGGTCACTCACAGGATCCTGGTGGTCTGTCCTCATGCTGTGTCCTGCTACTTCCACTCCATTCTGCGACCTCCTTCCTCTCTATGCCCGATCCCAGCCACAACCTGTGTGCCCCTGGCTTTGGGGGTCCCAGCTTGCAGAGAAGCTAAAGCACAAGGAGCAAGGTCAGAATGTGTATGAAGAAGGGGTTTGGGCTGTCAGATCAACAAAGGGGAGCATTTCACATACGGCTGAGAGATTATCCACCATCTGCATTAAAGAACAGAGCTGTAAGTGGGGATCATGTAGGCTGAAGCCCCCATCACTCTGTCACCAAATATCTGCACGGGTGAGGGGCTACTCTAGGGTCCTTCAGGGCCCACGGACCATGTTTCTTTCATACCATCCTTGACTTCTTTTTTTTTTTTTTAAGATTGTATTTATTTGTCAGAGAGAGAGAGAGAGCGAGCACACAAACAGGGGGAGTGGCAAGCAGAGGGAGAGTGAGAGGCAGGCTCCCCACTGAGCAGGGAGCCCGACGCAGGACTCAATCCCAGGACCCTGAGATCATGACCTGAGCCAAAAGCAGAAGCCACCCAGGCGTCCCTCTTTTTTTTTTTTTAAGATTTTATTTATTTATTTGTGGGGGTGGCAAGCACACTGGCGCATGCGCACATGTGGAGAGGAGGGGCAGAGGGAGAGAGAGAAGCAGACTTCCCACCGAGCACAGAGTCCAATGCGGGGCTCGATCCCACCATGCCGGGATCATGACCTGAGCTGAAGGCAGACGCTTAACCCACTGAGTCCCAGGTGCCCCACCATCCCTGTCTTCCAAACCCCTTGTTCTGACTGCCTTTTCTACCCATCTGAATGAGGTCTGAGCATCACATGGAACTGTTCGTAGCATTGTCCATGCTGTTCCCACCCCAATGTGGCACCAGGCCAATGGCCAACACGTGGTGATTCCTACACTGTGATTTGAACATGGAGACCGATGGGATAGAATTCAGAGTGCAGAAATAAATCCACACCCTGGAAAGATACTGAGTCCCTGTGCACTCCCCTGACCGATTGCCTAGGATACTCCACTTCCAGTTAGCCACCTACAGCTTCTTCACACCAGTAGCCTCCAACTGGGACACACCTGAAGCCTTCCCTGTTTCTCGCTATAAGGCTTTCTCACTTCACCTGCATTTGAGCCTCTGCCAAACACCAGTGATGGTGGCTGTGACTCCTTGCTACAGCAAGTTCTGAATAAATATAGCCTTTGCTCGTTCTTTTTCGGGTGGTCTTCATTTAATTCCACACCATGTGGCCCAGGAGGCCCACTTCCCCCTGCAGCACCGGGCTAACGGCCAGCACATGGTGACTCCTACCTTGTGACTTATTTGCCAGGTCCAAGGTCACGAAAGTCCTCCCACCCCGCCCCGCCATTGTCTAAGTGTTTCAAAGCTAGACTTTAGGTCTATGATCCATTTTTAACTTTTGTAGATGGTGTGAGGTAGGGGTTCACCTTCATTCTTTTGCGTGTGGGCATCAGTCATCCCAGCCCCATTTGCTGAGGAGACTGTTCTTTCCCCATTGGAGGTCTTATGCCCTTGTTGAAAACCAATTTGCCATGGATGTGTGGGTTTATATCTGGACTCTCAGTTCTATCCCATTGATCACCATGTCTCTTCTGTGCCAGTACCACGTTATCTTGACTATTGTAGCTTCCTAGTAAATTTTGAAATTGGGACACATGAGTTCTCCTTTGTTCCTCTTTTTCATGATTATTTTGGTTATTTGGGGATCCTTGCAATTCCTTGTGAATTTTGGCATCAGCTTGTCAATTTCTGGGAAGTTGGCTGGGATTCTGATGGGGGATTAGATCAGTTTGGGGAGTGGTGCTGCCCTGACTGTGTTGAATCTTTGGTGACCCCTTCCAGGTGGAGCTGTCCTACCCTGATGGCAGCCCAGCTGAGGGGGTGACGGTCCAGATCAGGGCAGAGCTGACACCGAAGGACAACATCTACACCATCGAATCTGTATCCCGGGGAGGGCTGGTGGGGTTTGAAATCCCCTTCATCCCCATGTCAGCCCAACACGTGTGGCTGGAGGTGGGTGAGTTGCTTGGATCCTTGTCATTGAGCCACCAGACACAGCCTTGGTGCCTTCCCCAGTCCATGCTTGGGCACCAGCTCAGTGGACCTGTGGCCTACTGCTGCCCTGAGGGAGTTTACAGTCTTTGATGGGGAGTTTGGGGGATGGATAACCAGCCCATCCCAGGGCAAGATGGGAGGTCAAGGAGAGGTGAGGTCTTCTGGCTCTGCCATGCTGAAGGAGGCTGGCCCAAAGGGATTTCATCATGTGGACTCCTGACTTTGAAGAGGGTCATCCAGGCTGCTTCTGAGAGGGTGGAACAGCATGCAGAGGCCCAGAGGCCCTCCATCATCGTGTAATTGGGTCCTGCAAGGCCCAGCCAAGCTGAGCCCTTCAGGAAGATACGGAGGAGGGAGCTGGTGGGGTGCCCCTGATCTCACACGGGTGCTTGGGGCTTACCCAGAAGGCAGCATCAGGGGGACAGAGTGATCTGATTTTGGATACCCAGCAGTTGCTCCAGTGACCATAATGGGATACCTGGGGGTGGGAGCACAGGTGGGCAGACAGGAGGTGATGACAGAGAGGCCACTGAGCCTGGAGCTGTGAAGGTAGAATGGGCAGGACATGGGGTCCCATTGTCAGGGGAGGGAGGAGCAGGAGTGATAGAAGAGGGTGTCCCAGCACCCCCCACCCCTGGCTCTGTGACGGCCCCAAGGGCGCTGGATGGCAGGGAAGGGGTGGGGGGCCGCCTAGAGTAAATGTGTAGGTGGGAGCCAAGGACACTTGGGGTGACTGTGTCCTCTGTGGGGCGACATGTCCTTAAAGACTTTTAACCATCCAAGTTGCAAGCTCGAGGGTCTCCAGGCTACAGCCCTCCAACTGGCTACAAAATCATTATTACAATTACAGCTTTTTTTTTTTTAATGATCAAAAGTCATTCCTTTATTTCCATTAGTCCCCTAGCAATTAAGTAGCAGCAAAGCCCCGAAATACTACAAATACCAGAATTAGCTGAAAAATTTTCTGTCTTATAGATACATGTCTAAAAATGAGCTTGTCCCAAAAATGTCACTTTAATAGAAAGATATTCTGTTTCTGTTACTAAACACTGCTTAGGAAAAGGTCTTTAATTCTCTTAAACACAAAACTAATTATAAATATTAATTATTTTTACTTTTTTACTTTTTAATTTTTTAAAAGATGTATTTATTTATTTTAGAGAGAGTGCATGAGCTGGGAGGAGGAGCAGAGGGAGAGGGACAAGCCAACTCCGCGCTGAGCGCAGAGCCTGATGTGGGGCTCGATTCCAGGACCCCGAGATCATGACCTGAGCCAAAATCAATTCGGACGCTTAACTGACGGTGCCACCCAGGCGCCCCTAATTATTTTTAACTGAGGTGTAATTGACACATCGCTGTGTGTTCGTTTCGGGCGGACAACATGAGTCCGTATTTGCACGTGTTGTGAAACAGTCACCACATTAAGTGTGGTCAATGGGGACCACACATCGTTACACATTTTTCTTTCCTTATCATGAGAAATTTGGAGATCTACTCTTAGCAACTTCCAAATATACAGTACAGTATTGTTAACCATGGTCACCACGCTGAAGATGCCATCCCCAGGGCTTATTTTTTAACTGCAGGTTTGTATGTTTGGCAGTCACAGTTTTATTACAGCGATGTGGCAGATTAGGACCAGCCAAAGAGAGCAAGGGAGGGCCGCCGGGTGGCTCAGTCGTTAAGCGTCTGCCTTCGGCTCAGGTCGTGATCCTGGGGTCCTGGGATCGAGCCCCGCATTGGGCTCCCTGCTCAGTGGGGAGTCTGCTTCTCCCTCTGCCGCTCCCCCTGCTTTTGCTCTGTCAAATAAATAAAATCTTAAAAAAACAAAAAGAACAGGGCAGAGGGAGAAACCTGAGAGGGCCCCCCATTTGAAGCTTCTCGTGCTGTCCCTGTGGAGTCCCTGGGACACCCTACCCTCCCGGCTCGCGACATGTGACGTGTGACAGTAGCCACAGAGAAGCGCCAGCCAGGGGCATGCTATAGGCATGAGTCATTGGCTCTGCGACTAAACTCCGGTTCTAGCCAGAGCTCCCTCCGCGGAGGTCTGGCTGGTAGCACGAATCTCGAAGCCCCAGCCCCTTGTCCCTGTCCTGAGTCAGCTTGGTAACACGTGTTACCAAGACACACCGTGAATAACAGACACGCTCGTCACTTGGGAGACCTCAGGGCTTTAGAGGCTACCTCCCAGAAACTGGGGACAAAATGGACCAACGTCTTTTTTCTTTTTTTTTTTTTTTAAAGATTTTATTTATTTATTTGACAGAGAGAGACACAGCAAGAGAGGGAACACAAGCAGGGGGAGTGGGAGAGGGAGAAGCCGGCTCCCCGCAGAGCAGGGAGCCCGATGCGGGACTCGATCCCAGGACCCTGGGATCACGACCTGAGCTGAAGGCAGTCGCTTAACCAACTGAGCCACCCCGGCGCCCCCAACGTCTTTATTCTTGATCTCACAGAAGTCTTCGATCTGCACCTCTGGCCTCTCCCTTGTGTTGCCCTGTAGTCTTTCAGCAGCAAGTGAAGGGAACAGGCTCAAACTCCAAGGGAGCAAAAAGCAGTATAACGACCCCTGCGGGGCTTGGCGGGCATGGAGGGGAAGGACTTGAGCTCAGGGAGCTGCAGGGTCAAGAGCCCCGGGGATGCTGTCCAACACAGCCACTCCTCCTGTCCACCTTCTCTGTGGTCACTTCCCAGGCCTGTTAGCCCCTCTGAGAAGCCACCAGGGCCACTGGCAAGCCAGAGAGAGAAGGAGGGAGAGAAATGGGGATGGGGAGGGCTTCCTAATATGCCTGTGATAGAACTATCTCTTGGTGGCCACATGAGTCACCTGCCTCTGCTGAGCCACCCCCTTACACCCTGTGACCAGTCTTGGCCACTTGCTTCCTGGAGCTGGGGAGCAGTGCATTAAGGCACATTGGACCGCAGTCTCTGAGAACTGGGGCGAGGGGTCCCCAAAAGCAAATTGGAACATGAGAGGGTCTTGCTGCAGGCCAGGGCAGGCAGAGGCATCCCCAAGACCCCCTTCCTCCACCAAGCACCCAGGCCTTGACCAAGTACCCTCTTTTCTTCAGACCAAGGTGGTAGCACTCAATGGAAAGCCCGTGGGGGCCCAGTACCTGCCCAGCTACCTGTCTCTCAGCAGCTGGTACTCCCCCAGCCAGTGCTATCTGCAGCTGCAGCCACCTTCCCGCCCCCTGCAGGTAAGGCTTTCAGGTGTCCCCCCACTCCCTTCCCCGGCAGGATGGGCCCAGAAAGCCATGAGCACGCACCTGGCACCTGCTCGTCCCCCAGAAGGGCTGATGCTGGTACTGAAGCCGGAGCCCCCATCCCTCCAGCACGGGGCGGGGGGGTTCCTCGGGATGAATGCCCGTCATTTAATTATAGTGAACATTTAGGCTGTGGCCCCGGTGTTTACTATGATAAACCTGGCCCTCGGGGTGCAGTCGCTTGCTCTCAGGCCCGAGGCGGGACCCCTGCGGTTGGCCCAGCTTCCCGCCGTCTGCAGCTGGCACTTGCTGGGCGCAGGCACCGGGGTTCCCCAGCCCACGCTTGCAGACACAGTACAGAGATGAGACAGCCCCAGAGCTGGGTCTCGTGTTCCTTCTTCCCGGTCTGTTCTTCAACAATCCCGCTTAAGTAAGATGCGCGGAGATGTGTGTGGAGATAGGGAGCTGTAAACATGGAGTAGAAAGTGCAGAGAGTTCCTCTGGACCCCCTCTCCTCTGCGTGCAGTGTCCCTGAAGATTAGCAGCTTGCCTTCGGGTGGCACGCCCATTACAGTTGATGAGCCAGTGTCCACGTGTCCTTATTGACTAAAGTCTGCAGGGTACGTTAGGGGCCTCTCCTGCTACTGCAGATTCCGTGGGTTTGGACAAACATATAATGACATGCATCCAGCATTATAGTATTGTACAGAATGGTTTCATTGCCCTAAAAATCCTCTGGGTTCCCCCCAACCTGTTCATTCATCCCTCCACACCCACTAGCCCCTGGCAACCAACGATCTTTTCACTGTCTTTATTCTTCTGCCTTTTCCAGAATGTCGTATCGTGTTGGGAGAAGTGAAAACCCCTGGGGTTGGTTTAATCGGAGGCACAGTTTCAATAGACACGCACAAAGGAAGTCAAGTCACGAGATTTATTTACAGATCGCAGAGTGGGGTGGGCGGGTGCCCAGTGAGCTGGGTCACCTCCATCCCAGGTCACAAGCGAGCAGGAGACAACAGGGCAGCAAGCACCTGTGACTCATAAGGTGGTTGAGGAGGAGGTCACTAACATTTGGGCGGTCAGTGCTAAGTGGTTATTTTATTTTAAAGATTTTTATGTATTTCTTTGTCAGAGAGAGTGAGTGCATAAGCAGGCAGAGGGAGAAGCAGGCTCCCCGCTGAGCAGGGAGCCCGATGCAGGGCTCAATCCCAGGACCCTGGGATCATGACCTGAGCCGCAGGCAGATGCCTAACCGACTGAGCCACCCAGGCATCCTGCTAAGTGGTTATTTTAAAAGACATGCGAGGAAAAGTGAAGCAGAAACTTGTGGCCAGAATCCTAAGCTCGGGTCCTCAACCCAATATCCAGACTCAGGGTGTGAGCAGCTTGTCAGGGCATCAAATGCCCAGGTAGCAACTCAAAATAGCAGTTTTCCCATCCCACGTATAGAGTCGTCCCCCCTTAGCCACGGGGATACATCCCTGCCTCCCCAGTGGCTGACCGAAACTGCACATAGTACCAGACCCTACTTAGACGTTCTTTCCTATACATACGTACCTATGACACAGATTGACTTATAAATTAGGCACAGTAAGAGATTACCAACAATAATTCATAATAAAATAGAAGCACCGTAATAATACACTGTAATAAGAGCCACGTGACTGTGGTTTCTCTCTCTCAAAATACACCGTACTGTGCCCACCCGGCTTGTGATCACAAGGTGATGGAATGTCTACATGAGGGGATGAAGTAAGGGGAATGACGCAGGTGTTGTGATGTGGCGTTAGGCTGCTTCCAGACCCCCGTGGATGGCGGGTAACCGAAACCACGGATAAGGGGGACTGCTGTAGCTGGAACCGTACGGCACTTAGCTTTTTCACATTGCTTCTTTCTCTTAACAACACGCATCGAAGGTTCTGCCTTGTCTTTCCGTCATATGGTGTGGACGAATGGTGGTTTGTTCACCCCCTCATCTCTTGGAGGATAGATGTATAATAAAGCACCCTGTTAGCTCCCTTAGCTAGAGGCTCCCCGACATTGCTCCCAGGCCTCACCAACCCCGTAAGCCTCTGGCATTCCCTTTCTGAGAGCCGCGGTCCGGACCCGAGGCGGCCAGGGATGCAGCTCAGAGGAATCCTGGCGCCGGGGCTGCCCGTTTCGGGGGCTTAGCGGCCCTCTGCAGGGGTTATGAGAATGAGAAAGTCATTCGAGATTGTGCCTGGCTTGGCTGAACACGCTGTTCTTGTTGTAATTAATGCTATTCAAGCAGCAGCGTGTTGTGGGGATGCTGGCCTTGGCTGCCATCCCACGGGGGGCGGGAAGGAGCCCTGTGTCCCCAGCCGCTGGTACTGCAGTTCCTATTAGGCAGGGACTTGGTTGGGCCACTCGGACTTTCCCCTCGGAGGGACATCTCCATCCTGCCTGAGTCGGCCCAGCAGGCTCCAGCCCCTCCCCCCGCGACTGTCACCGAGGGGCCCTGGGCGCAACCTCAGGGCATTGAGACAAGAGTGGCCGTGCTGGGTCCAGCCTGGGCTCTATGTCAGGCTCCTTTACCCTTCCTCCAGCTCCGAGGCGCATGTAAGGGGGAGCTGCTCTGTGAACGGGGCCTGGCAAGCCAGTCTTTTAGGATTGCTGTGATACCATGGGGTTCATTCGTGAAGAGGAGGAAGGTTTTGCTCTTTTCTTTTTTCCAACATCTGAAATGCAAGGGAACTTTTGTTTATAGATGTCTTTTTATAAGGTGAACATTTACAAACTTAGAAATCGTAAAAAACGGTAAAACCATGTGCCTTTCACCTAGATTTATGAATTAACATTTTGCCTCCATCCATCCATCCTCCCACTCAACCAGCTCACTTGTCCACCTACCCACCCACCCAGCCATCTACCCATCCATCCATCTATTCCTTTAGACTTTTTTTTTTTTTTGGCGGCAACATTAGAAAATAAGTTACAGATATTATGATGCTTCACTCTTAAATACTTGATCATAACATGTCCTAAAAATAAGGACATTCTTCAGCATGATCTCAAGGCTCTTGTTGCATCTAAGAAAATTATGTTAAGATATTGTTTAATTCACAGGCAATATTCCGATTTTCAAAGATGTCCCCAAGGTGTAACTTATGTCTTGCGTGTGAACAACCCATGCACGTGTACATAATCTCATGCACACAAGTGTAAGCGTGCAACCATCTGCATGTGCCTATGGGAACGCGCGTGCACGTGTGCATGCCTGCATTTCATTCAGGATCAGTTTACGTGTTGCGTTTGGCTCTTCTGTGCCCATAGTTGCTCTTGATCTGGAACGGTCCCTGCCTCTGCCTTTTCATTGCCATGACGTTTGTGAAGAATTCAGGCCCGTGGTCTTACAGATGATCCCACATTCTGAATTAGAATCAGGCAGAATTGCTACGTATGTGCTGCTCTTTTGGGGCCCTGGCAAGAGGCACAGATTGAGGACACCCCACTCTTGCTGGAGCTGATCATATCCTTGGGTTGGGTCTGATTCCTCCCCAGCTCTTTCCCCTTGCAGGGGAGGCTGCTGAATAATGGGGGTGACAGTCTGAGGCTCATGCCACAATGTCCTTACCCCCAGCAACCTCCCCCCACCCCAGCATCACTGACAATCCTGGCTGTAATCCCTTATCGCCAGGGGGGCTGCGTGATGGCGGTTCTGAATTCTGTCATTCCTCTGAATTCTGTCATGATGCCCCGTTCTGGGCCCTGAGGCCAGCGCCCCTGCCCAGCCATGTCCTGGCCTCCCTGTGGCCCCAGAGCAGCCGTCTGCCCCGGGGTGGGCTCTGGCGTTGGTGCCAGGCCGTGGGGTGCCAGGCAGTGCTCCCCATGCTGCATGTCTCCCCCAGGTCGGAGAGGAAGCCCATTTCCCCATGAAGTCCACGTGTCCCTGCAACTTCACCCTGTACTACGAGGTGGCTACGCGGGGCAACATCGTGCTCTCGGGCCAGCAGCCCGCGCCCCTCACCCACCAGAGAAGCAGGCGGGCGGCCCCAGAGACACCCATTCGCTTAATGCACCTTTCGGAGACAGGTGAGCCAGGCCACTGACCGGAGTTCCTTGTTCCTTCTGAACCACTGAGACTGGGGCGAGTCACCCCGGAAAGGAGGGGGAAGCGGGGCTCAGCCCGGAGCGGGTGCCTGCCTCGGGGCGGAGGGCACGTGTCCCGGGCAAGATGGGGCTCGGGCCAGGGGGCGGGCAGTGACCAGCTGCTGGAGGTGGCGAGGTCCTCCCCAGGCTGTCCTCACTGCCTGTCTGCAGGGGGACAGGGGTGCGCTGGCCCCCATCGGGCTGTGTTGCCATCTGCCAGCCCAGAATCCCTCCCACCTAGGAGTCCTTCTCCTCCTCCCTCTCCTTGACTCCATGTGCTTCTCGCGAGACCCACCACCTCCGCTGGGTCTTCCTTAGCCTCCTCTTGCCTCGTAGCCCTTCTGCCTCAAGCAGGATCCCCACACTGGGCGGGAGGCAGGGGGACACTTGAAGGCAGGCCGTTTGTAGTGGGGCCCTCCTGTGCACGGCAGGGTGTGGGGCAGCATCCCCGGCCTCCACCCATTAGGTGCCGGCTGCTGGCAGCCACCTATCCACGCACAGTGTGACAACCTAAGAAGTCTCCAGATACTGCCAGTGTCCCTAAGGGGAAAAGTCACCTGTAGGTGAGAATCAGAGATAGATAGATAGGCAGGCAGGCAGACAGACAGGGTCCCTCTCATGGGAAGGCAGAGTTTCCCACGCCGCGCACTACTAACGTTTGGGGCTGGATCATTGTCCCTGTGCTCTGTAGGGTGCTGAGCCGCATCCCCGGCCCCGCCCACTAGATGCACTCCCAAGTCGTGACAGCCAAAAATGTCCCCTGGGGGGCAGCATCGCGCTGGCTGAGAACTGCTGGCAGGCATAGTGCTTTGGGAATCCTACCCCCGCATCGTTTTGGGCTTCCCTTCCCTTCTAGGTGAAGTAACAGGGGATGTGAGTATCTATGGATCACTTGCCTGGGGCCAGCACCTCCCCCTGCGGTGCCGCATGTCACCCCGAGGGCAGCCTGGGGCATTGGTGGTCCCGTTGTGGGCTGCTGGGTTCTCATGCCTCTCCCCACCTTTGACTTGTCCTAGAGCCCCCTCCTGCCCCAGCAGCTGAGGTCAACGTGTGTGTGACCTCCCTCCGGCTGGCCGTGAGCCCCAGCATGGTCCCCCTGGGCCGCCTGCTCGTCTTCTATGTCAGGGAGAATGGTGAAGGGGTTGCCGACAGTCTCCAGTTTGCTGTTGAGACCTTCTTTGAAAACCAGGTAGAACATGGGGAGCCAGCAAGGGGAGCGGGGGAGGGGTGGGCAGGCAAGCTCCATCCGGGGTGTCTGTGTCCGGGTCACAGCTGCCCCTGGACTTGCAGAGGGTGTCACAGGCGGGACTGTAAGGGCCGCCCTGCCTTCAGGAATAATAGCAACATAAGTCGCATCTTTATGTTCCTCCGAAAGTCCCCCAGAGGGGGATTGCATTAACCCCACCCAGGGAAAGCAGTCCGCTGTTCTCTGTCCCCACTGGGTTCCAGGCCTAAGGGGACACTGCTCCTGTCCCCAGCAGCGGGTTCAACCTTCTGCCCCACCCCGTCCCTGCATCCTTTGAAACTGGCTGCCACATGCCCTCAGCCGGTGCCTGTCTCCCCACCCCTCTCCTCCTCTCCCGTCCTCCGCACAGAATGTTCTAGTTGCCCCGGCCTTGTTCCTGTCACTCTGCCTCCCGCCCTTGTCCTCGCCTGGGCAGCAAGGCCAGGGTCCCCCACTGAGCTGGCGAGGACCAACTCTCGTTGGCAGGTGGAGAGGGTGGGTAGGTCAGTCGGGAGAGGTTGGCCAAATTCCCGATTTCTCCGCTGTGTTTGGGTCCAGGTTTCACTGACGTATTCGGCAAACGAGACCCAGCCCGGGGAGTTTGTTGACCTGCGGGTCAGGGCTGCGAGGGGCAGCTGCGTGTGTGTCACTGCAGTGGACAAGAGCATCTACCTGCTCAGGTCTGGGTTCCAGCTGACTCCGGCCCAGGTGCGTAGGGGCCCTCGGGCGCCAGGGTCCAGCACCTCCACGGGGGGCTCTCGCTTTCCAGTAAGTGAAGGGCCCCATGTGAGTCTAGGTTCTTTCTCTCACGGGTGAACCCAGTCCTGATGGTTGCTTTGGTGAGTTGAAAGATCTTGGGGTCAAATTCATCAGACTCTTGCAATATAACATTGTCCAGGTCCTACCTCTCCAGCCCCTCTGCCCGATGACACCAATGCCCATCCCCCAAGATGGTCTCCAAGTGATATTCATGAAAGGAGGTGGAAATAGGAGCATGCCAGACCCCCGAGAGCCAGGTTGGGTTGACAAGAAACCTCCAGTAGACTGGCCCCTGTTCCCCTTTGCCTGTAGGTTTTCCGGGAATTGGAAGATTATGATGTTTCTGATGCCTTCGGGGCGTCCCGGGAGGATGGGTCCTTCTGGTGGGCTGGACTGGCGGCCCGACGACGCCGGCGCTCCTCCATCTTCCCGTGGCCCTGGGGCATCACCAAGGACTCCGGGTCTGCCTTCACTGTAAGGACAGGTGGTCTAAGACCCACCGCCCCCTTCCAAGTGCCTCTCACTTTGAAACAGACGATCTCGGGGATACAGAGATGGTCGGGGACATTTCCAAACTTTTATTGGGGCAGCACTAATTTTTGATTCTCTCCAACGAGAGCTCATAAGTGGACCCTCCCAATTTGCAAGGCAGACAAGGTGTAGAACGTTATGAGTGTCGACTGATAACTTGAACTTGGGACGAAGCAAAGGCATCAAGGGTGCTTTGCTGGAAGGAAAACCTTCACCCTGAGAGCAGACAGCCGCCCACCCCAACATTTGTTGCTCACATCCGTGCTCCTCCTTCCTGGCTGCGGGGGCCAGGGGTCCCAGGGGGTGCAGTAGGTGCGAGCATCGTTCTAGATCATGCCAGGAGCCCACATGAGCAGGCTGGCGGTCTCCACTCGAATGCACCGCCCATTTGTGGGTGCTTTTCATCCCAGTTTTGAAATCATTTAAAATGCATCCTTTTTCTCCTGTTTTTGTTATGGAAGACTTTCAGACATACAGAAAAGTTGAACAAATTAACAAACACCTATATACCCACCACCTAGATCCCACAATTAACATTTTGCTGCAGTAGCTAAAAAATACATTACACATCTATATCTGTCTGTATCTGTATTGATACGTGTATCTATATCTGCATTGGAACAGGTGACGTTTCAATGACACATTTGTTGAACTCCTGGCAGCTTGAACTGAGCCCTGGCAGCTTTTGGAATTAAGAGGTGATGCCTCTGAGTCCAAGCAACTGACTTTACATTCCTTGTTCCCAAAGCAGAGCGGGGCTTCCCTACAATTGAGTGGCTCCCAGCATTTTTTTTAAAGATTTTATTTATTTATTTGAGACAGAGCGATAGAGAGTGAGCACAAATTGGGGGAGGGGCAGAGGCAGAGGGAGAAGCAGACTCCCCGCTGAGCAGGGAGCCCGAAGTAGGACTCGATCCCAGGACCCTGAGATCATGACCTGAGCTGAAGGCAGAGGCTTATGTGACTGAGCCGCCCAGGCGCCCCGCTCTCAGTATTTAACACAGTGATGAAAGTAGTAACAGTCACAATTGCAGTCATCTGTCTCTGGTCTAGATCAGGCATGGTGCCAACTGATTTTTTTTTAATTGTGAAATTCACAATTAGCAGAAATAACAAAAAAATGAACCATTTTATTCATTTATTTATTTGATAGAGAGAGAGAGAGAGAGAGCACAAGCAGGGGAAGCAGGAGAGGGAGAAGCAGGCTTCCCGTCCAGCAGGGAGCCCGATGTAGGGCTCGATCCCAGGACCCTGGGACCATGACCTGAGCCGAAGGCAGACGCTTAACTGACTGAGCCACCCAGGCACCCCAAAATGAACCATTTTAAAGTGGACAGTTGGGTGGCATTTAGGACACTCACAGTGTTGTGCAACAGCACGTCTGTCTAATTCCAGAACATTTTCATGACCTCAAAAGGAAACCCCGTCCCCATGAGCAGTCACTCCCTCCCCCCTCCCCCCCGGCAACCATGAATCTGCTTTCTGTCCCTGTGGATTTGCCTGTTCAGGATGTTTCACATAAACGGAGTCACACATGTGGCTCTTTGTCCCGAGCCGCAGATGCACTGGTCTCCCCGCCGCTCTGCCCTGCGTGGTCACTGGGTCCCATGATCCCCTCAGCCTGTGTCACCAAGCCCAGAGCAGAGGACTGACTCCCTCAGAGCCACGACGCAGCGGTGATGTCGGGCTGGTAGCCCCAAAGTGGTGGAACTGTTGGGGCCATCACATCCGCTTGCCCACCGGGGTTCCGGGCATTGTCTATTGCTTAGGAAACGGGCCTGGTGGTGATGACCAACCTGGTGAGCCTGAACCACCGACAGGATGGCGGCCTATACACGGATGAGGCTGTCCCTGCCTTCCAGCCCCACACGGGAAGCCTGGTGGCGGCGGGCTCCTCCAGACAACCCCCCAGGTAATTGCCGCCTCGAGCAGCATTGTCTGACCTCATCCTGCAGACACTGGGGGCTGGATCATTCTCTGTGGCGGGGCTGTCCATGCGCAGCGGGTGCTGAGCGGCATCGCTGGCCTCCACCCACCTGATGCCAATAACACCCCTTTCCCCTGGTTGTTACAACCGAAAACGTCTTCAGATATTGCCCAGTGTCCCCCAAGGGCAAAGTCACTACTGACCTAGTGGGCTAGGGAACTGACCACTTCAGCCCCCCTCCTCAGTTCCTGGCCACACCCGAGTGTGTAGGGGGCTGGGGGTGCAGAGGGAGGAAGATGCATCAGGAGAGAGCTCCCTGGAACAGAGGGTTTGGGGTGGGGAGGGAAGCTGGAGTTTGACCCTCCCTCTCCCAGGGACTGTACTTAGAAAATTCTTTCTATTATCTCTTTCCTCCACCTGTTCCTTCCTCTTCCTTCTCCTCCTCTCTCTTCCCTTTTCTCCTTCAATTCTCTGCCTTTTCAAGTTGGACACCGAGTAACGCTTTTCAGTCTCTTATTTTAACTCTACACATTTAAGCCTTTTGAAGGTTATGAATTTTCCTCAGAATGCTGCTCTGGCAGCTCCTGGGTCATGCCATGAAGTGTTTCCATTGTTGCTTGGTTCCAAATGGGTGCTAGCTTTCTGAGCTGTGACTTACCCAGAAGTGGACATGTTTTAAACTTTCAAAGTGATATTTTAAATTATTTTTTCATCTGTTTTATAAATTTGTATCAAACATGCATTATGACTGGTGAATGTGGTCTGTATGTTATCCATTCTCTGGTTCTTACTTTGAAGGCTTTTTGTGTAGCCAGTTTTTGTAAAGGCTTGTGTCTTCTTGAAAAGAAGATCCCAGGGCGCCTGGGTGGCTCAGTTGGTTGAGCAACTGCCTTCGGCTCAGGTCATGATCCTGGAGTCCCAGGATCGAGTCCCGCATCGGGGTCCCTGCTTGGCGAGGAGCCTGCTTCTCCCTCTAACCCTCCCCCCTCTCATGTACTCTCTCTCTCTCTCATTCTCTCATTCTCGCTCTCTCAAATAAATAAATAAATCTTTAAAAAAAAGAAAAGAAGATCCCAGCCCCCATCAATTCGGTACAAGGCTCTGTATGCATACTTTAGGTCAAGCCTATTGATGGGGATGCCCAAATCCTCCATATTCTTGCTCACTTCTTGTTTTTCTGTCTGTTTGCTAACTTATCGATGACTGAGGGAGACGGGTTCACATCTCTCCCTTAGATTTGTGGCTTTGTCCCTGGAGTCCTGGAAAACTTTGTTTCACAGGAGGTGGTGTTTTTCTCCTCTCTCCTGTCTCCCCTCCCTTCTCTCCCACCCCCTTCTTCTGCTGCCTGTCTTACTCCCTTCTCAAGCCCAGCTCTCAGCCAGCTAGCTGGGGAAGGGGGAGTGTTCTGAAGACCGTGGCTCTCCACTCTTTCTGGCTTTAGGGGCTGGCATGGGGGAGGCAGGCCTTGGCTTTACTCCCTCCTGCCCACTCCTCCAAGAGGGACTCAGAACCAAGGGGCTGGGGCTGGGGTCTGTGTGGTCAGTAGTGCCTCAGGATCTGGTCTCTCTGGAGACCTTCAAGGTGGGCCCCACACTCCTCAGCCTTTGTGCTGAGCCAGAAGTGGCCCAGGGGACCTCCCGCCCTGGCAGGCCTGTCCACAAAAGCCCTCTCCATCTTTCACACCCTTTCTGTCTAGATTGAGATTCCTGGATACTTTGTTCTCCTAGGTTCTTCCTGCCTGGGCTGCACACTTAGCAGGAGTGTGGCAGGCCCTCGAGGGTCCTAGTTTCTAAACTCCAAATCATGGCATGGGCAGACCAGGCTCCCCACTGGGTACTTTGGAGGCATACGGAGGCATTTCTAGCATGTGGTTGGGTGAGGGCCTCCACCCACCAGACACCACCTCGGGGGCCCTGACCCTGTCATGTGCAGGAACCCCAAGAGCTTGGCCTGGAGTGGGTATGAAAGTAATTTTCTGAAACCCCAAACCACGAAGGCAATTGTAAATCCCAGCGCAGAGAGAGGCATAAGACATGCCTTTAAAAGGAAGTGTCCCTGCCTTTTTGTAATTGGTTCACACATCCATATCCTGAGGACAAGATCTTTTCTTAACCATATGCAGTGGTTAAAGTTTTTTCAAGCAGTGTGAAAGTTTTTGTAATTAAATGTAAGTCTCTCTCCTGCCTCTACACCCTCCATTCCCTTGTTTAGAGGCAACCATGGTCAATAATTTCTTAGATATCCTTCTAGAAATTTTCTGTGCATATACAAGGATTTTTTAAAAGATTTATTTATTTTAGAGGAGAAGGAGAGCACGAGCAGGAGGGGCAGAGAGAGAGGGAGAGAGAATTCCAAGCAGACTCAGTGCTCAGCACAGAGCCTGATGCAGGGCTCGATCCCAGGACCCAGAGATCATGACCTGAGCTGAAACCAAGAGTCGAATGCTTAACTGACTGCACCACCCAGGTGCCCCTAAACAAGGATTAAAAAAAAAAAAAAAAACAATGAGAGAACACTATAATACTGTTCCAGGCCTTCCTTTTTAAAGTCAACAATAAGTCTTGGAGACCAACCCATCTCAGTATACCTGCACTGACCTCACTCTGCTAGACTGGCATGTAGCATCCCATGGCATGAATGTGCTACCAGCTGATTAACCCAGTCACCCTCTTGATGGAGATTTTTGGCTGTTTGCTGCCATGAACCAACCCATTTTTCTGTCCTGGCACCTGTGTCCATGGGTATTTCCAGGGTGCATTCCTTGGAGAGATACTTCAGTTTGAAAGGATGTGAGCATTTTTAATTTTGAGAAGTTTTGCCCAATTTCAAGTAGGGCTTGTTTTTAATTATTATTTTTATTTTTAAAGATTTTGTTTATTTATTTGTCAGAGAGAGAGAAATTGAGTACAAGCAGGGAGAGTGGCAGGCAGAGGGAGAAACAGGCTCCCCGCTGAGCAGGGAGCCCAATGCAGAGCTTGATCCCAGGACCCTGGGATCATGACCTGAGCCAAAGGCAGATGCTTAACCCACTGAGCCACATAGGCGTCCCATTATTATTTTTTTAAAGAACAAGACAGTCCCTGAGGAAGGTGGGGTGTGAGGCTCCTGAGGATGAACCCGAATGGAAGGTGCTCTTTAGGAAACAGGGAGGGCTGGGGGGTGGTGGTGGATAGTCAATGTGATGGTACAGAAAAACATGGCAAACCCAGAGGGGGGAAATTAGCAAAGGGGAAGACATGGCGGGGGGGGGGGGTCCCTGTGACCCTTCTTACCTTCTAAACTCAGGATGTGAAGTGCCACTGTTGAGTTAAAGTGATTCTGTCAAACCTTTGATGCATCACTTCTATGAGTCCTCATCAAGTAGAATGTTAACCCTGCCAGGTGAAAGAACTAGAACTAGCACGCTCCTCCGTCCTAATCAAGTAGAGTGTTAATTGACAGCCAAGAGAATTAAGCCACGACACCTAACTGAGTCCAATGTTAACCTTTCCAGGTAAGACTTACTATGTTACGTTCTACTTGGGTAGAAGTTTACCTGCCAGGTGCCAGAATTAAGGTATGCCCCATGACACTTTCTCATTTCTTCTTTAATTTTTCATAGAGCAGAGAAGACGAAAAGGACCTTCTTCCCCGAAACATGGATTTGGCGTTGTCTGAACATCAGGTACAGTGAGCTTTTTTTTTTTTTTTTTTACAGTAAGATGCCGTTTCTTCGCTGTGTTTGTGGTCTGACTCAGAGGCACTCAGGCAAATCTAGATCGTTCCCAGTGGGTTTGCTTTCAGATCTGACATCAGCATCTGAGTCAGACTTTGGGCATCCTTTTCCAACACATAAAACTCAACACCATGAAGTCAGCCCCAAATCCCGCTGCGGCCTCGGACATCTGCTCAGGAAATATGAAATGCAGGGTCTTCGTGCCTCTTATGACTCCCACTTGGGGTAACTCTATCCGCTCTGTTTGCATAACGAGCTCATTAAAATGATTACAGTTCCCTGGAACATGAACTTGACCCCGCCCCCCCACGCCTCCCTCACTCCTCAGGGGCCTCGGGCTCCTGCCCACAAAACAGACTGCTTTTCTCAGCATATTTCCTTTCCACGTTGCCCCCCACCACCTTTTCAGTTCTTTCTGAAGAAGCCCTGCTGTGCCAAATTCCTGCCAGATGCTGTTGGCTTTTTTTTCTTTCAATGCTTGGTGACAGAATACCAATGGTACTAGTAGAAGGTCATGGTGGTCTGCCCTGGGAAACTAGTTAGGCAGGAAAGATCAGATGCCCCCTGGGCCGTGGGTGGGCTTACTGCTGAGCTGGGCCCCACTTCCAGACACAAGATGCCATGGCACGCCATCATCACAGAACTGAGCTCCCAGCTGGCGGCTCCTCAGCCTAAGGATGTGTGTGTCCCCATTATGGGAAGACTTAACTCCTGGTCAGAACAGATCCAGATGACTGCGTTTCATTCTAGGGGTCTAAATCTAAGATGGGCTGTCTGTCTGTTACCATTCAAATGTACCAAATGTATCTATTTTTTCTGGGGGCCAGATGTTTTTGGTGCCAGGTAATGTTTTGGGTACCAGGGTTGGCACCTTGAACAAGGTGGACACTCAGGTTGCTTCCACCTTTTGGCTATGATAAATTACCCTGCTGTGAACACAGGTGTGCAAGTATCTCCTTGAGACCCCTCTTGCAGTTCTTTGGGGTGGATACCCAGAAGTGGAATTGTTGGCTCATATGGTAATTCTGTGTTTAATTGTTTGAGGAACCGCCATCCTGTTTTCCACAGAGGCTGCACCATTTTACACACCAGCTAACAGTGCACAAGGATTCTTCTTTGAATATTTGATAGAATTTGGGGCGCCTGGGTGGCTCACTCGGTTAAGCGTTCGACTCTTGGTTCCGGTGCAGGTCATGATCTCAAGGTTGTGGGATCAAGGGATGCGGGAGCCCCACATCAGGCTCCACGCTCGGCTTGGAGTTTGCTTAGGACTCTCTCTTCCTCTCCCTCTGCCCCTCCCCCTCCCCCTAAAATAAATAAATAAATCTTTAAAAAAATTTTTTTAAATGTTTGTTAGAATTCACCAGTGAAGCCATCAGGTCCAGGGCTTTTCTTTGTAAAGAGATTTTTGGTTATTGATTCAATCTCCTTGCAGGTCTGTTCAGCTCTAGGTCTGTTCAGATTTTGGTTTTCTTTGTAATTTGGACTTGATTGGTTTTGCATTTCTAGGAATTTGCCCATTTCATCTAGATTATCCAAGTTCTTGGTGTACAATTGTTCATGTATTTTTAATAATCTTTTTATTTCTGAGAATGGGTAGTAATGTCCCCACTTTCATATTTTAGTAATTTGAGTCTTCTCTCTTTTTATCCTTTGTCTAGTTAAAAGCTGGTCAGTTTCATTGATCTTTGCAAAGAACCAACTTTTGGTTTTGTTGATACTCTATTATTTTTCTGTTCTCTATTTTAGTTATCTCTGCTCTAATCTTTATTATTTCTTTCTGTTAGCTTTGGGTTTAGTTTGTTTTTCTTTTTCTAGTTCTTTAAATTGTGAAATTAGGTTGTTTATTTGAGATCTTTCTTCTTTTTTAATAGGTATATAGCTATAAATTTCCCCCTTAGCACAGCTTTTGCTGCATCCCATAAGTTTTGATATGTTATGTTTTGTTTTCATTCATCTCTGGGTATTTTATTTTATTTTATTTTTTTTTATTTATTTATTTTTAAGATTTTATTTATTTATTTGACAGAGAGAGACACAGCGAGAGAGGGAGCACAAGCAGGGGGAGTGGGAGAGGGAGAAGCAGGCTCCCCGCAGAGCAGGGAGCCCGATGCGGGACTCAATCCCAGGACCCTGGGATCATAACCTGAGCTGAAGGCAGTCGCTTAACCAACTGAGCCACCCAGGTGCCCCATCTCTGGGTATTTTAAAATTTCCTTTGTGATCTCTTCTTGGATCCATTGGTTAATTAAGAATAAGTTGTTTAGTTTCCACAAATGTGCAAATTTTCCAGTTTTCCTTTTCTTACTGATTTCTAACTTTGTCCCATCATGGTCAGAGATGATACTTTGTATGATATCTACCTTTTAAAATCTACTGAGACTTCCTCTGTGGCCTAATACATGGTCTGTCTTGAAGACTGTCTCATGTGCACTGGAGAAGAATGTGGGTGCTGTTGCTGGGTAGAGTGTTTTGTGAATGTCTGCTGGATCTAGTTGCTTTATTGTGTTAAGTCTTCTACTTGCTTACTTATCTTCTGTCTGGTTGTTCTATTGTTCAGAGTGGAACATTGAAGTCTCCCAACTATTACTGTAGGGCTATTTATTTCTTGCTTGAGTTCTGTCCATTTATGTATGTATATATCTCAGTAGTCTCTTATTAGGTGCACACATGTTCATAATTGTTATATTTTTTTTGTTGTACTGAACCTTTTATTAACATATAATGTTCTTCTTGGTCTCTTGTAGCCTTTTTGGACGTCATGTCCATTTTGTGTGCTCTCAGGATAGCTGTACCTGCTCAATCTTGGTTACTACTGACCTGGCATATCTTTCCATCCTTTCACTTTCAACCTATTTTTGTCTTTGGAGCTAAAGTGAGTCTCTTGTGGACAGCAGATAGGTCATGTTTTTTAATTAACTCTGTTGATCTCTGCTTTTTGATTGGAAAGTTTAATCCATTTACATTTAATGTAATTACTCATAAGAAGGGCCTCACGTCTGTCATTGTGCTCTTTGTTTTCTCTGTGCCTTATAGCAGTTTTGAGATGGCAGCACAGGGCAGGGACCTCGCTCAGGGTACATGGTGGGGATCAGAGACAGCATCCTGGTTCCAGCATCCAGGATGTTCCATCCTTGGCTATGTTGCCCACCTCCCCTCTGTGAGTTTTTGGGGTAGTCGCAGTGCACCGTGCAGCTCCCAGTCCATAGCAAGAGCCCAGCCAGTCTGGCAGGCATCTCTCATTCTTGTGGTTGTTTCATGGTTATTTCAGGCAGAGGGAACAGCCTGAGCTTGGTGAGCAGAGGAGGGTGTGGTGTGGGCATGAAAGTGGCAGGTAACTCTGAACAGTTGGGCAAGGCTCAAGGGTCAAGATGCCACAAGGGTAGGATAGTTTGGAGCCTTCAAGAGTTCAGCTGAGCTGGAGAGAGGGAGAGCTGAGCTGTCAGGTGTCAGAGTGGCCAATTCAAGCAATGACAAGGAGCCATAGTGAAAGTAATGGTGGAGCCATTCATCTTTACTGTGACCATATAGCCTGACTCCCCCTATTCCGTTTGCCCCACAGAATGTCATACCTTGCAGGTGGATCAGACATGGGGTTGTCTCACTGCGGAGGGAGCCTTGGGCAAAAGGCTCCGACAGTTTTATGGACCCTGGCATCAGAGAAATGGAGGGAGGAGGACTCAGAGTGGGAAAGTACTGGGTGCTGAGCCAAAGTGGCGAGAAATGCCTTCGAGATTTCCTCCCACTGATAAGGAGACCTTGGCAATGGGTCTTCAGACACCTAATGACCTTGGGGCCCAGGCAGGTCCCTAGCGACACACAGACCTAGGAATGGAGGCAGTGGAGCTGGGAAGGCAGAGCATGGCTGGTGATCCCCTTCAGAGGCCACAGTTCACTGGCTATGCCACTAGCCTGGTGTGGGGAAGGCAGCGTCCCCTGATGGCTGCCAGGGAAAGCCTTTGTAATGGCCTGTGGTCAGGCCTAAAAGAATCACACAAAGGGTTTTTAACTGGGAGTCGGGCTCCACAGGAGTCTATGGGACAGGGATGCCAGACCAGGAAGAGTTGATGTCCCCTGGGTGGGGGGTGGGAGGGTGGGGGGCAGGTTGGTGACGCTCAGTGTCCATGGAAAAGTTGGCTGTGATCATATGAAGCTGACAAATGTCCTGCCAAATGGGAAGAGGCCACCTGAGTTGTCACGGGTGATAGCATGTGATCCTCATAGAGGGGAGGATGGAGGCCCCAGGTCCTGGGGGGTTGCTGTGTGCCATGGGCTGGCGTGTCCGGCCGTCCAACGAGGGCCACCTGGTCAGGCTCTTGAGAAGCAGACCGAGGCCAGGCAGGTGAGTAAGGAACAGCGGGTCCCCTGCTAGGCATGGAGCTGTCTGGGCTTCACTTCTTCTCCCCTGGTCATAGGTTTTCTCCTCCGAGGACTCTTACACCAAATGCTAAGATAAATCTCAAAAGGACATCCTGGAAATGCAAAGGAGACCACAGAGTTTGTCTTCTCGAGCTGTCCTAGAGTGATCAGGGGGGCCACTGGCCAGGGGCAGGGGAACCTTGGGCGGCGAGAGCCGTATGAGAGAAAGAGAACATGAGCCAAACATGTAATTTCTGATTTCCCAGTGCTGAGTTATTTAAAGGGCAAAAAGAAACACGTGGAGTGCACTTGAATCATATATTTTCTTTAACCCGCTGGATATCCCCCAATAGGATAGTTTCAACAGGCAATCGATTTAAAAATTCTTGATGATACATTTTATGCTTGTTTTGCACTGCATGAGTTTCCTATACTGTCACGAAGTGCCACAGACTGGGTGACTTACAACAACAGAAATGTATTCTCTCACGGTTCTGGAGGCCAGACGTCCGGGATCCAGGTGTGGGCAGGGCCACGCTGCCTCTGAAAGCTCGAGGGGAGAATCCCTCCGGGCCTCTTCCAGCTTCTGGGGGCTCCGGTGTCCCTCAGCTTCTAGCTGCGCCCTTCCCATCTCTGCCTCTGTCTCCTTCTCTGTTGTGTCTGAAGTTCCTTCTTAGAAGGATGCCCGTCATTAGATTGGGGCCCCGCCTTCCTCCAGCCTGACCTTATCACTGATTTCATGTGCAAAGATCCTGTTTCCAAATAAGGTCACGTTCGCAGGTACTGGGGGTTGTGGCTTGGACTGTACCTTTCTAGGAGACACAAGCACGCCCCAAATGACCGATCCCCTCAATTCAGCGTCTTTCCCCCTCCCCCGAACTGGGCGGGGCGTGCACAGCCAGAGTCAGCACGGCTGAACCTACGTGGCGGGTGACCTGTGTCCACAGCTGTCCCGAGAGCCATTCGTGTTTCTGATTACATGAGTTGGGGCCGAGGGGCGGCTCTCTCCTGTCACACGCCGTATGGTGCCTAAATGCTTATTTCCCAGCTGCAAGGACCGCCTTGCTGCAGTCCCCCAGTCCCGCCTGGCTGCCTCGGCCCGGCCCTGGAGAAGGGCCCATGGTTGTCCATCTTCCTGCAGTGACCCGTCCGGCGAGGAGACGCTCAGCGTGCAGGTCCCGCACTCCATCACCAGCTGGGTGGGTGAGGCTGTGGGTCTGTCCGAGGCTTGGGGCCTGGGTGTCGCCGCGCCTGCCCTGCTGAAGACCTTCAAGCCCTTCTTTGTCGACTTCACGCTGCCCCCCTACGTGGTCCGCGGGGAGCAGGCCAAGATCCCCCTCAGTGTCTACAACTACATGGGCGCCTGTGCCGAGGTACTAAACCCGCCCCCTCCCCCCAGCCTTCCCTGTGCCTGGGGGCACTCGTGATCTCAGGAGGCAGGGATGAGGGGGGTCAGCCTGAGCGGCTTGGAAGGGGACAGAGCATCTCTGTAACGGGGCAGGGGGTCGTGGGAGGTGCAGCTGCTGTGTTATCGGGGAGGCAGGGGCCGGAATCCTGGGGGTCCGCAGAGCAGGCGCTCACCATCCCTGGTTACACTTGCACACTCGCCCATGTGGCCACGCTACTCCACACGTCGGTGTTTCGGTTTCCACAAGCGTTAGGGACAGAGGAGTCACGGCGGTTACGGGTTGCGTGGGTTAGCACCTGCTAAGAACAGTGTCCACGGAAGGGCCGCAGACACTGCCGATGCCCCAGGGGCCGAGCAGCGGGGCCCGGGGCTCCTCCTGGGAGGAGGTGGAGAAGGCGGCTCTCAGCCTCTTGCAGCTGCCCGAACAAAGTAGCTCGAGCTGGGAGGCCGAGAACAGCGGAAGTGGATTCTTCCACGCTTCTGGAGGCCAGAGTGCAAGGTCTCGGTGTGGGCCGGGCAGGTTCCTCCCTGAGGCTCTGAGGGAGCTCCCTCTCGTGCCTCCTACTGCCTGGCTCCAGTCTGTCTCCACGTCGCCTTCCCTCACGTGTCTTCCCTCTGTGAACGTCTCTGTGTCTGTGGGTCCTCTTCGAAAGATCCCAGTCCTCTTGGAGTAGGGTGGGCCCTAACCTCATTGTAACTTAGTGACCTCTGCAGAGACCCTGTTTCCAAATAAGATCGTGTTGACAGGTGCCCGGAGTTTAGGACTTCAAAATATCTTTCTGGGAGCCACCATCGAACCCATACAGCTACCCTGAGGGGGTGGGCTTAGGGCTGATCTTGGAGGCTGGGGAGGATTTCAGACCCTGGTGATGAGGAAGGACAGTAGGTGAGGGGTGGCCTGTGAGACCAGGTGGGTGCATGATGGGGAAGGGGGCTTCAGGGGGGCCGGGGTCTGTGTAGCAGTGAAGCTTGGGGAGGCTAGGACCACTCGCCCTCCGCCACCTTTGTGATCCTTGAGCGCTGGCTAGGCCTGGATGTCAGCTGGTGGGAGGGAGGAAGGGAGATGGGGAGGGCTCTCCAACGTTAGGGTTAACCCCCAGGGCTGAGGGTTGAAAGCCGAGGCTGTGGGCGGAGGAGTGAGTGGGGTGCAGGATCAGGGGTCCAGCTGGGAGCAGGCCTGCTCTCTGCACGTCTCAGCTTCATCCCGAAAAGCCACACGCTGGGGACATGGCTGACTTCCTCTTGGCCCTGCCCAAGTGCGTGGGGAACCCCAGGGCCATACCGAGGGCAGAAGATGTAAGCTGCAGCCTCAACCAGACACCGTGGAAACTAAGAGATTTCACCCCGCCCCCGAAACCTAGATTTCCGTTTTTTCCTGAAAAAATGAGGAAATTGGAATTTGCTGCCTGGCACGGCGCCCAAGACTGCTGGGGGTCCTGCATGTTCACACCTCGCTGCCCCCAGAAGACTGGACTTTGGCTTGGCATTTCTATTTACGGCCTCAGTTTGCCTCAGTTTCCCTATCTGTAAACGGGGCGTGAGAACTCACCCTGGCCCTGCTCACCCCCGCCAGCTGCTTCTCTGGGGCAGGAGGGAAAGAGCAGACGCGAGGGCCCCTCGTGAGTCTCGACGGGGATGGCTGTGGTCTGTGATCATTTCTGAGCCCGGCCCAGAGCAGGGACAGCAGACATTCTGAGTCAGGCTCAGAGGGGGGCCTGGAGCTTACATGAGACGTTTTACTCCTTGTTTTCCTTTGCAAATGCTATGCATCCACTGAATGATTTCATCTGCCCAAAAGCGTGTTGGACGCAGTGGTGTGTGACAGCCTTGAGGCTAGTAAGGGAGTTCTCGCCCCACCATCTGGCAGGCACAGATGAGTCCGACGCTGGTGTTTGCACTTGACTTTCCTGCTGGTGTCTCTCTTACTCTATAGAAGAGCCGCACATTAATGTACTGTCACCTAGGAGCTTCTTGTCCCTTGAGCCTTTAATTAAAGGAAACTGTCAACTGGAAAAAAGAAAAAAAAGCAGTCAGTGCAGATTCTGAAATAGGGATGCAACATCCAGAGACCACCGGTAAGGAGCTCCTTGGTGTAAAATGCTGGTGATTCTCATTCATTGGCACTCGGAACCAGTGTGTGCTGGGCCTTGTGCAGACATCAGAAGACCCCAGGGCCCAGGACGTGGGGCCCACCTGCGCTCGACCTCGGAGCGCTGACACCGCTAACCCGCCGGCCTCAGGATTCTGCCTGCACAGATATCAAGCAGCTGCCTGGGCCAGGGAGGAAGGGCTGTGGATGGAATCGTTCCCAGATAGGAAACTCTGAGATGCATCATTACATGTCCAAGGTCTCCCAGAGTGTTTGGGGCTGAGCTGTGTTAGAACTGGGCGTTTACAGGGAGCCAGGCAAGCCGAGGGGGACATGTGAAATAGGCTCAGAGCAGGCAGCCCCGAAGCCCCGTGCCTGTACGATCCATCCTCTGTCATTCTTTTTATGTAGTGTGTAGCCAGGAGGAATAGGACCCCGGTCTTAAAAAGCCAGAATAAGTGCAGACTGATCCCTGATCTAGAGGGTGGTCCCCCCAAGGGAGGGTCCTCACCGAGTTGGCAGGCAGGACCCTCAGGTGCCCATTTTAGCTCCAAGCACACCCTGGTGGCTGCTTTGTTACACATCCCCAAGGCACCAGGGAAACAGACCCATTTACCCCCGTCAACATGGACAGCTCGTCATTCCACCCAGGACCCGGAAAATACGGCTCACTGATGCTTGGCTCTTAAGTCTCTTCTTTCCTCCCTGGAAGAACTCAGACTCAGGGATGTGAGAGCTCCTGACACACCCTGCATCGGCCGTTCACACTCGGGTCCAGCTGGGCTTGTCCTGAGGCAGGGTTCAGATGCTCTGTCACACCTGCCACTAGATTTTTCTCGTGTCCTTCCCTCCACATCACACGTGCCTGTGTGTGTGACTTAGACGTGTTGATCCTCTGAGGCCCAGAGATCCCGCGTGTCTTCTTCGGCCTCATTACTTTAGCTCCTGGTAGGGCGCCTGCACCCACTAGGTGCTTCATATATGCTGATTGGGCAAATGGATGTGGACCAAAGAGCCTGTTCTAGATTGGGAGGTATAACCACACATGCACATAGAGACACTCACGTGCGTGTGCGTGCACTCAGGCACTGTGCGTGTGTATATGCGTGCACATGGGTATGCATGGGCCACACTTACACACACGCACGTAGGTATGCACACACACACACGGCACACGTGTGCACACACACAGAACTCTATTATGACACTGCGGACCTCAGAGGTGGGACAGAGGGTCAGAAGAAGTGCTTTGCGGAGCAGCAGGTGGAGAGGTCCCTCCCCTCTGGTGCCCGGGGTGGACGCAGCCAGAGAAGCTGCCCTTGAATGCACCTTGGTCCTGAGGGGAAGCTGCCTCCATGGGGAAGTTGGGGGGCTGAAATAAAGAGGGGGCTCCCAGCAAGACAATGGTGAGTAGCTGGTTCTGATTGGAAATGGAAAGGGGGCCTTTCCAGAAGAGCACGGCTTTTGGCGAGGGCTGACGCGGTGGGCGGTGGGACATTCTGGGAGGGCACCCATATTCCAGGCACCACGAGCGGCATCCCGCCCTCTGCAGGTGTACGTGAAGATCTCAGTTCCCAAGGGCATCCGGTTTATCGGGCATCCAGGCAAACGCCATCTGACCAAGAAGATGTGCGTGGCCTCTGGGGAGATGGAGCCCACCTGGGTGGTTCTGTCCTTCAGTGACCTGGGACTCAGTAATGTCACAGGTGAGGTCCCGTGCTGCCTCAGGCATCCCCCCTCTGGGCCACCAAAGGGTCCGCGTGCTGAGCCCAGGCACAGGTGAGGGGTGGGCGGGGCAGTAGATGAGGTCAGGAGGGCAGCTGGGGAAGCAGGCCAGTGGGATGGATCAGGAGGTCAGGACTAATGTAGACGTAGGGGTAGGGCGGGGCGGTCCCCCGGGGTGGGGCCTGAAGCGTCACCTGGAGGGAGCTGAGCTTAGGTGCCACACCAGCCTGGCACACGTATGTGCGCACACAGCTGCACACGCAAACACTTGGGCCGAGGGTGAGGGACGATGCGCCCCTCCCCCCGGGTGGGAACCTGTTCTGACCGAAAGCACTGAGCGCTCAAATCTCCGCAGCCAAGGCCCTCGCTTACGGAGAAACAAGCTGCTGCCGGGATGGGCAGTCCATCAAACACTTGGAGGAGAGTTTCGCTGACAGGCGGGTCCCCGCCGGGAGGGATCACATCAGGCGCAGTGTGATGGTTGAGGTAAGCCCATGTCCTCGCCGAGGGCCCTTGGCCAGGGCCATCAACCATGGGGTGGGGGCCTCGCTGGCCTGTGATCCCCGCCCGGGGCTGGTGCAGCCCCGGTCCTGTTCTCGGTCTGGGGGCAGGTGAGGGGTCTCTGCATCTCCTCGTTAGGGGACTGCAGCATCCGGCCTCCCCTGCCGTGCAGAGTGAGATTTGGTAGAGCGGCCTGGGACAGGCAAGGGCTGCAGGGAAGTGTCCTCTGACCCCCACGTTGACCATCTTAGAGGGCCGTGTGCATCTGTCTCCGACTTCCTATGTGTTCTAGGCAGTTATGGGGATCGTGACCTGATATTTGGAGGGCTGTTGCTGAATGCCTGTGCAGAAAGGACACAGAGCCTAGAGCGGAGGGGCCCAGGGGTTGGGGTCTTACTGACACCCCACCCCACCCCCCGCCCCCGGCTGGGAATCTAGGATCTGCCACTTAGTGTGGGCTGGGCACCTGTCTTGATATTCCGACGCCGCTCCCTAAGTTGGGGCTTCTCACGCTCAGCCCATAGTGTGGGAGGGCCGGAGAGAATGCACACGATCCCTCGGTGCTGGGCGGGCGGCAGCAGTGATGCCCCATCTTGTGGGTGCTGCTTGGACACATCGGAGCCCAGAGCCCTGCTGAGACTCTCACACTACACCGAGGGTGCCCGGCAGCGCCGATGAAGCTCCTCGCAGCCTCCCGAATGTCTGCCCCGGCCCTGTGGCCCAGCTGCAAACAGCTACCCTCCCTCCTGCTGTGGTCCTGGCAGTTCCCACGGCACCTGGAGCCACACGTGCGCCGGGCACAACTCCCGGGGGTGGGCGAGTCATTGCCACAGCGTGGTTGACGGGACATGATGGATTCCTCCGGGACAAGCCTGTTGTCTGATGAGGAATGCCATTTCCATGAGCCAGCAGGATGGGACGGCCTCAACAGGAAGCACGGAGACCCCTGGCAACCCTTGGCTCAGCCTGAGCTTGCTCCCTGGCCCTCAGCCCGCCCTCCTGCGGCCAGGCGAGATGGCAAGCCATCCAGAGCAGCCAGGCCTTGACTTCTTGCCTCCTCCATCTGCGGAAGGAATTTCTCAATGCACAGAGAGGGATCCTCTGTCCCTGGGCCCTTCCTCCCGTTCACGCTGCTCAGCCGTCTGCTCTGTCTGCAGCATCTGCCGGCACAGCTTAGTGCAGGCCATTCTCGGGGCAGGAGGTAACATTTAGGTATCAGAAGACCTGAGATGTCGATGCAAAAAACTGAAGCGTGAACTGGAAAAACGGATTTCTAAAACAGGAGGTGGCAGATGTGTGGCTTGATAAAACAGCAGAATCCTTCTCCCGCTCCCCACCATGGGAGAGCCCTGGGTGCATGGTTGGTTTGCTGGATCGGTTATCTGGTGGACCCTCACGTGACCCTGCCTGCCATCTGCCGGGGAGGAAACTGCAGATGACAGAGGCGTACGGTGGGGAAGCAGATGATGGTTGGGACCTACGGGATCGTGGAGAAGCCAGGCTCCACCATTAGCCCAGGAAACCGGGAGGATAAGGTGGGAGTGTGTGGCAAGCATGACAAATCTAGGAGTAGTTGGTGAGTTGGTTTGACCAGAACCCGGAGAAGGGGAATGAGCCTCTGTTTCCCCCCTTAGGCCTGGGGGGTAGGCAGCCTGGTCCTTCTCCGTGTACATGTGACATTGGCATCACCCTGCAGGGTCCAGACTTGGAGCCACTGCCATGGGAAGGCGGCCGCTCCCCTGGGCGGACTGCCCCTCCAGCACTCAGTTCTCCCCGTCTCTCTGTTTCAGCCGGAAGGAGCCCCCCGTGCGTACACCTACAGTGCTTTCTTCTGTCCCAACGGTGAGTCCCTGCACCCACCCTGCTGAGGACTTTGGCCCTTACCCCCACACTGTCACAGCTCTCCCACTGTGAAGTGGATGCCTGCCCTTCCTGGGCTCAGAAGACACAGAAGCGGAAAACTGAGATGTCCGGGCTGGTGACAACCATGAGCCAGAGTGAGGGCCAGGCATCTGCCACGCAGGAAGGAAGTGCCCACAAACGTAGACTGGAGGCTTCAATGAGAAGAGAGACCGTGGGCACAAATAGGGCTGTCCGCAGGGCCCTGGGGTGAGGAGCCTAGGATCCAGGGAAGGGAGGGCTTAGAGTCACGTCAGGGGAAAGCTGTGGGAAGAAGGCTGACCCAGAATCCTGGGCCCATAGAGAAGATAAGAAATTAAAGCAGGTTCCAGAAGGTGTGGGATTCGGGGTCTGCCTCAATCCCCTGAAATCGACATTATACTTGTACATGATCCATGACAAGGAAATGGGTACAGAGTGCCCAGTGGATGCCTCTACCTTGGTGGGATCAGGGAAATGCTAAGCAGAATGTCTGCCCTCTCCCTGTCCGGTCCCTCCCAGAGGAACCATTTAGCTTGGAGCTCAGGCCTGGCTTGTCACTGGGCAGTCACCCAGCAGGCTTTGGCAGGTGATGGAGCTGAGGATCCGAGCTGGAGTCTCTGGGGGTTGCCATTGCCAAGGCATTCAGCATGACAGGTCCCATAACCCACACAGACCACTCTGGACACAGGCTTCCTCTTGACATGTTTCCCCATTTTTTGTATTAAATAGCAATATGGTACATATATGCTCAAATGATTTTTGACAGGGGTACAAAAGCAATTCAATGAAGGAAGGAGAGCCTTTTCCACAAACGGTGCTGGAGTAATTGGACATCTATTGGCAAAAGCATGAACTTTGACCTAAAGATCCCACTTTATACAAGAATTAACTCAAATGGATTGTGGACTTACATGTCAAACTATAAAATTTTTAGGAAAAAATTTGGGAGAAAAACCTTTGGGATCTAGGGCTAAGTGAAGAGTTTTTAGATATGATACCAAAAAGCATGACCCATAAAAGGAAACTGATGAATGAACCTCATCAAAATTAAAAACTGCTTTGCAAGGGGCACCTGGGTGGCTTAGTCGGTTAAGTGTCTGACTCTTGATCTCAGCTCAGGTCTTGATCTCAGGGTCTTGAGTTCAAACCCCATGCTGGGCTCCATGCTGGGTGTGGAGCCTACTTAAAAGGGGGGAAAAAAAACTGCTTTGCAAAAGATGCTGTTAAGAGGAAGAAATACAAGCTACACACTGGGAGAAAATCTTTCCAAACCCAGATCCAACAAAGAACTAGTATCTAGAATATATAAAGAGCTCTCAAAATTCAACAATAAATAAAACAATCCAATTAGAAAGTGGGAAAAAGGAGGGGCACCTGGTTGGCTCAGTCAGTGGAGCATGCGACTCTTAATTTTGGGGTTGTGAGTTCAAGCCCCATGTTGGGTGTGGAGATTACTTAAAAATAAAATCTTAAAAAAATATATGGGAAAAAGAAATAAACAGTTCACCGAAGAAGATACACAGGTGGCAAATAAGCACATGCAAAGGTGTTCAACATCATTAACCATTAGCAAAATGCAAAATAAAGCACTGTGAGTTATCAATGCATACTTACCAGAATGACTAAAATTAAAAAAAAAAAAAAGTCACCACAATAAAAGATGGCCAGGATGTGGAGAAAAGGGATCATTCATACATAGCTGGTGGGCATTGTAAAATGGTATGGCCACTGCTGGTAGTTTCTTAAAAAGCTACACATGTTCCAAAGAAATTGCACTACGAGGCATTTATCCTAGAGAAATGAAGATTTCTGTTTACACAAAAACCCATAAACAGACATTCATATCAGCTTTATTTGTAATAGCCCCAAACTGGAAATAGGCTAGGTGTCCTTCAGTGGATGAGTGGTTATACAAATTATGGTACATTCATACCTTGGAATGCTATTCATTGGTAAAAAGGGACAAACTATTGATATATGGAGCAACTTAGATGAAGGGGATTGAGTGAAAAAAACTCAATCCCAAAGGGTCCATAAATGATTCCATTTATGGTATTTTTGAAATGACAAAATTTTAGAAATGGAGATCATATTAGTCGTTGCTGAGATGGGGAAGAACGGTGTGGATATGGTGATAAAGGGCAATAGGAGGGATCCTGTACAAATAAAATTGGGGAAATCTGAATAAGATTAATGGATTGTATCAATGTCAATATTCCAATTGTGATACTGTAGTAGAATTTTGAGAGATAGCACTGGGGGAAACTGGGTCAAGAGGACACAGGATCTTTCCATATTGTTTCTTACAGTTGTCTGTGAATCTATAATTATTTTAGTAAAATTTAAATTAAAAACATTTTTCAAAGTGAAACGTGTGGGGCACCTGGGTGACTCAGTCGGTTAAGCGCCCAACTCTTGATTTTGGCTCAGGTCACGATCTCAGGGTCGTGAGATCAAGCTTTGGGATTTTCTCTCCCCATACGCCCCTCCCCACCTCCCTCTCTCTAAAAAAAAAAAAAAGTGATACATATGTACAAATACTGTATGAATGTACTTGTATGAGGTACTTAGAGAAATCAAAATCATAGAGACAGAAAGTAGAATGGTAGGAGCCGGGGGCTGTGGGGAGGGGTTGGTGACTTAGTGTTTAATGGGGATAGAGTTTCAGTTTTGCAAGATGAAAGGAGTTCTGGAGGTGGACAGTGCTGACGTTTGCACAATATGACTGTATTTGATACCACTGAACTGTACATTTAAAAATGTTTAAGATGGCAAACTTTACATTATGTGTATTTTACCACAATAAAAAAAATTGGGGGGCGCCTGGGTGGCTCAGATGGTTGGGCGTCTGCCTTCGGCTCGGGTCATGATCTCGGGGTCCTGGGATCGAGTCCCGCATCGGGCTCCCTGCTCCTTGGGAGCCTGCTTCTCGCTCTGCCTCTCTCTCTCTCATGAATAAATAAATAAAATCTTTAAAAAAAAATTGGGAAAAGAAAAAGCAATACCTATGTATTACAGGGAACTTAGAAAGAAGGAAAAAATATTTCCTCTGGTTCGCATCCATAGATGACCTCTTCTGACATTTTGCTGTATTTGGTTTCATAGGATTGATTGTTGTTTGTTTTAACATAGTTGTAACTCATGAGCTATACAATTTTGTGTTCTGCCTTGCTCATTTAACACATCCCGAGCCCTTTTCCTTGTTATTGTAAAGTCTTTATAAACAGCATTTCAGAACAGTTTCAGTATGTTCTATCAAACGACTGTTCGCAGGGCGCCTGGGTGGCTCAGTCGGTTAAGCGTCTGCCTTCAATTCAGGTCATGATCCCAGGGTCCTGGGACCAAGTCCCGCATCAGGCTCCCTGCTCAGTGGGGAGCCTGCTTCTCCCTCTGCCTGCCACTCCCCTCTGCTTGTGCTCTCTCTCTCTGTCAAATAAATAAATAAAAATCTTAAAACAAAACAACAACAATAACAAAAAACGGCTGCTCCATAATTTGATCATTATGGAATGTTTTGAAACATTGTTGGGCACTTATATATGGTTTCTATTTTTACATCATAATTTATGCTAGGCTGAATATATATTTGTATTCAAAGTAAAATCGGCAGTGTTTTTAACATGTTTATGGAGGTATAATTGACTATAATAACTCACACGTACTTTAAGTGTACAGTTTGGTAAATGTTGGCATATGTGTACATCTGTGAAACCATCACAACTAAGATAATGAAGATTTCCACTAAACCCAAAAGTCATGCTCCCTGTAACTACTCACCCCTGCCTACTCTTGTCACTAGGGAACTACTCACCTTCCTTTCAGTCTCTATAGATTGCTTTGCTCTTTCTAGACTTTTATATAAATGGAATCATATAAAATGTACTCTTTTTATCTGGTTTCTTTCAGCATAAAAATTTTGAGATGCATCCATGTTGTGTGTATCAATAATTCAGTCATTTTAAGGCTGAGTGGGACTCCACTGAATGGATGCATTGCACTTTGTTTATTCATTGACCTGTTGGTGGACATTTGAGTTATTTCCAGTTTGGGGCTATTTCCAATAAAGCTGCTATGAATATTCATGGACAAGTCTTTGTATGGGTAATATGTTTTCCTTTCTCTTGAATCAGTACCTATGAGTGGAGCAGCGAAATCATACAGTAGGTGTGCGTCCAACCTTTTAAGAAATGGTCGCACAGTTTTCCAAAGTGGTAGTACCCTTTTGCATTCCCACCAGCAGGGGGTGAGAGTCACTTCCTTGCTCTCCTCACCCACACTTGGGGTTGTCTGATTAATTTCAGGCATTCTAAAAGGTGTCTGATGGTATCTCATTGTGGTTTTAATGTGCATTTCCATCATTCAAGCATCTCTTCATGTGCCTGTTTACTGCTGGTATATTTTTTTTGGTGAAGTGCCTGTTCAGTTCTTTTAACATTTATTTTAAATTGAGTTTTGGAAGTTTTAAAAAATATATTCTGGATACAAGTCCTTTCCCAGGTAAATGCTTCACAAAGACATTTCTCCCAGTGTGTGACTTGTCTTTTCTTTCTCCTAATAGTGTCTTTCAAAGAGCAGAAGTTTTTCATGTCGATGTGGTCCAGTCAATCAGTCTTTCCTTTTATGGATTATGCTTTTGTTGTATCTAAGAAATCTTTTCCAAATCCTACGTTTTCTCCTCAGAGTTTGTAGTATTAGGTCATACACTTATAAAATGGCTATGAACTATTTCGAGTTGGTATTTGGAGACCATGCAAAGTGTGGTTCGGAGTTCCCCTTTCCTGCTTCTGGGTAACTAGCTGTTCCAGCACCATTGGATGAGACGATTTTCGCTGTTGAATTGCCTTCACACCTTTGTTGCAAATCAGTTGTTCATACACATGTGGGTCCCTTTCTGGACTCCCTACTCTGTTCTGTTGAGCACCTGCCTGTGTTGACATCAGTACCACACTGTTATGATTCCTACAGCTTTTGATTACGTCTCAGTGTCAGAGGTGTGAGTCCTTTGACTTGGTTCTTTATCAAAGTTGTTTTGGCTCTTCTAGATTCTTGATGTTTCTCTATAAATTGTGGAATCAGCTTTGTAATTTCCCCCAGAAGACCCTGCTGTGTTTTGATTGGGATCGCAGCAAATCTGAACATCCGTTTGGGGAATAATGAACGTATTTGCCGTATTGTCTTCTGACCCACGGACACGGTCTAGCTCTCCAGCGATTTGGGTCTTCATTAGTTTCAAGAATCTTTTGCAGTCTCCTGTGCACAGGTCTTTGCACATATTCTGTAGGATTTATCCCTGTGAGCATTTTATCTTTTGTGTGCTCTTGGCAGAGCTGTCATTAAGCCAGCTCCATTTGCTGTCCCCCCGTGATCCTGATTCTAAGCTCTGGGCACAGGCAGGGAGAGGCAGGATGCCTTCAGGGGTGCCTTCAACCCCCTCTCTCCTTCCCTCCATCCAGAGAGAGTCCACATCTCCACACCCAACAAGTATGAGTTCCAGTATGTGCCACGGCCGCTGTGTCTCACCCGTTTTGATGTGGCTGTGCGAGCCCACAATGATGCCCGAGTGGCCTTGTCCCCTGGGCCCCAGGACACAGCAGGCATGATAGAGATCGTCCTGGGGGGGCACCAGAACACCAGGTCCTGGATCTCCACCAGCAAGATGGGCGACCCTGTGGCCAGCACACACACGGCAAAGATCCTGTCCTGGGATGAATTCAGAACATTCTGGATCAGCTGGCATGGCGGGTTCATCCAGGCATGGCCGGGCTGACTGGGGTGGGCATGGGAACCTCCTGCTTCTGGGCATTTGCTACCTCCTGATCTGTGTCCAGCTCTGACAGGGGGCAGGGAGGAGGGAGGGTAAACACAGGGCACTATCTCAGGCTGCTCACAGTCTGCCTGGAGTTGCTTACAGGGGTGTAGGGATCTGAGAGCTGAGGGATGGTGGGTAGCCATGGAGAAGGAAGGTGGATATAAGTAGGTGAAATGGGGGCTGGTGAATTTTAGGGACCAGGCAAAGGGGACATAGAAAAGGAGCAGCTAATACAGCTTTCTAGAGGAGGGACATAGCCAAATGGGGTTTTGAAACATGAATAGGAGTTCACCAGGCAAACTGGGGAGTGGAGGATGTTTCAGGCAGAAGGAATAGCATGTGCAAAGGCCCAGAGACTCCCAGGAGCCCGATGACTTCGGAATCTGTAGATGCCACACTTGTGTCTCTGTTGGCCATTGAAGGGGGTGAGGTGACCTTTAGTTTCTCTGTGACCCCCATAGCCAGTGTCCCTGCTGCCTGAGCACCACTGTGTGCTTCCTTCTGGCATCCAGCATCCTTGGCCTCTTTTTCCAGGTTGGCCATGGTCCAGAGCCTTCCAATGAGTCTGTCATCATGGCCTGGACCCTCCCCAGGCCACCAGAGGTCCGATTCATCGGCTTCTCCACTGGCTGGGGCTCGGTGGGTGAGTTCCGCATCTGGAAGAAGGTGGAGGTGGACGAGAGCTACAGTGAGGCCTTTACCCTGGGAGTCCCGCAGAGCGCCATCCCTGGGTCTGAGCGGGCAGTGGCCTCCGTCATAGGTGCGTCTGCCTTGTAGCCTGGCCCGGGGAGAATGGGGGCAAGGACTCAGGCCAGGGGGCAAGGTGTCCACTCCAGACTCGGTTTCACATCAGCCTCTACTGGGGATCTGTTTCTCCGGGGATTCCAGCCCCATACCCACTCACCCGACAAGCAGCTTCTGGTGATTTCTCTGTGCTGGGGCAGACCCAGAGATGACCCCAACCTTGTCTTTGAGGCATTTCCAGTCTGCCCGAGGTGGGTCCAGACCCAGCCTGTCCAAGCCCTGTGTGAGGCAACCCCAAGGGGCAGGTGGTCAATTCTGTGAGAGCAGTGAGTGTGGGGTGATGTGCAAGAAGGCAGAAAGTCTGGGTGAAGTCAGTGAGGCGCAGGGTGGAAGGTGGGGGTCCTGGTGAGAGGGGCAGACATCCAGAGTGTTTGCTAAGCAGGAGTAAGTGGCTATGACTGGGGGTCTGTAGGATGTGGGTTGTCTCCTATAGCCCAGGTACAAGAGTGGAAAGTGGGGACCGTGTGGTCAACATGGTGTTGGGTGTTGGAAGGATGGAGAAGAGGGGAAGAGGCCCGGAGGGGCACATAGGCCTGAATGCAGGGGTCTTGGGTCTCTCTGACATCAGAGGACAGAAGTCCTGGGGCCCAGACAGGTTAGTGTTTGTAGCCAGATCAGAGGATGTGGGAGTTTGCAATTTCTGAGGCAAGAGATCAAGTGAGAGATGGCCCTAGGGGCGAGTGGCCTGGGTAGTGGCATAGGGGAGCAAGCAGATGGGCAGGGATGGAGACGGGGCAAGGGCCGGGACCTCTGGGCCAGTGCCTATCAGCACAGTGGGATGGAAGGTGGAGAAGAAGCTGGGAAGCCCAGAGGAGGGTGATGAGAAAGTAGGCAGGCTCTGCCATGGATGGAGGCTGCAGGAGCAGTGGCAGCCTCGGTGGGGCAGGAGGAAAGGCCAAGGAAGGAAGGGAAGTGTGACCAGGGAACAGCAGGAGTTCTGGAGGGCCCATCAGCCATGTGTGATGCAGAGAAGCCAAGAAGAGGAATGCAGAGTGCTGAAGGGAGGAAAACACAGGAGAAATTGAAAAGAAAAAAAGAACTGAAAAATATATCAACAATGTCACGTGGGTATGGAAACTTAAAAAAAAAATCTAAATACTCATGATTGAAGAGAAAATCACGTTTCCTACTGGAAATTAGAAAAAATATTTAAAATAGAACCATAATGGCTGGATTGATCAATCAACATTTGTGGGATGCAACCAAAGTTGTAAGAGGAAAATGTATAGCTTTAAATGCACCTGTTTTAAAAGCCACAAAGAAATGAGCATTCAGCATAATGAAGAGGTAGAGAAAGAACACCGAGCTGAGACCAAAGAACACAGAGGGGGTGTGTAGGAGAGTTCCAGTGGGTGGCCACCAAAGCCAGGGCCCCCGGTGGGCTAAGTGGGCATGGGGCGCAGTCGGGTCCCAAAGGGCAGTCAGAGGGTGGGTTGCCGGTGTTAGGCCATAGGCCGCGCTGGCGAAGGCTATCCCTAGGACAGCCACGGCACCATTTGAGGCCGGCCCGCAGCCCAGCCCTCATTTCCTCCCCACCAGGAGACGTCATGGGACCAACCCTGAACCACCTCAGCAACCTCCTGCGGCTGCCCTTTGGCTGCGGAGAGCAAAACATGATCCACTTTGCACCCAACATCTTTGTCCTGAAGTATCTGCAGAAAACCCAGCAGCTCAGCCCCGAGGTGGAGCGAGAGACCACGGACTACCTGGTACAAGGTACCGGGGCTGGGGGGGGTGGGGTGCTGCCCAGGGAGACGGCATGGGGAGGGAGGCAGCCCACGTGCCCGGTATAGCGGATGCGGAGGAAGGGACCCAAGTGGATGAAAGGGGCCACTCGGGGTGGCCCATCTGGTCACTGTCAGCGGAGCCCAGGGTCTGTACAGTTTGGGCATGGCTCTGCATGCTGGGAATCAGCTATGGGGAGAGGAATGGCGTCTTCTAAAAATGTAGATTTTTTTTTTTTTTAACAAGAAGAGCAATATAGGGTGCTTGGGTGGCTCAGTTGTTTAAACGTCTGCCTTCGGCTCAGGTCATCATCCCAGGGTCCTGGGATCGAGCCCCGCATCGGGCTCCCTGCTCAGCGGGGAGCCTGCTTCTTCCTCTCCCTCTGCCGCTCCCCCTGCTTGTGCTTGCTCTCTCTGTCAAATAAATAAATAATCTTTAAAAAAAAAGCAATATAATAGCATTATAAAAAAACATTTAGAGAAGAAAAATAATTCCCTATAATCCCCCCATCCATGTTGGCTCTGAATTTACACTTTCCAGCAACACAGGTTAACGTGGTCGCTCTTGGTGCCTTGTGGTGTGGCATCCTTCAGTGTGTCCCAGCCACACGCTGTGTGTATGCGATTTGTCCCCCGGGCTGTGTGGAGCCGAGTTCCGTTTACCCCCCCCCCCGCCCCACTCCGCGGTGGGACCAGGGGCAGCGTGTCTGATGATGGGCGCTGGAGCAGCATCACATTCAGGGCTTTTAGAATCCGGTTGCCCTGAGGCATCCTGTCCACGTGCTTGGTGAAAACAGCCGAATTTCTGTGGCGCGGGTGTCCAGAGTAAAATTGCCGGGTCTCAGGATGTGCTCATAGTCATTTTCCAGGTTACACGCTTTGTCCCTCACTTACATTTATGGAATACAACGTACTAAACTCTTCTCTTGGACGTGGCGGGGTTATTTCCGGCTTTTTCCTCCCTACATAATGCAGCATTGAATATCTTCAGAAATAAACAATGCGGCACTGAACATCTTCAGAAATAAATAAGACAGCACGGAACAGCCTCAGAAATCACGCGGCACCGAGTATCTTCCATCACCAGGAATCAGATCCTTAGGAAAGGGTACAGCTCCGTGTGTGGAGGGTAGGACCTCTGAGTGCCCTGACCCACCCCCTCTGCATGTCTTGGCCCCATAGGAGGGTCATGGGGAAGTCTGTAGCCTCACCTCTGTCACAGGCACCTGCTGTGTGTCCTCAGATAGGGCCTGTTCTCAGTGCCTCATTTTCCTATCTGTGTAGCAAGGGAATTAAGTCAGTTGATGCCAAGGTCCTGAGGCCTCCTGAGGTGTGCTTCTGGCCTTGGGCTGGAGCTGGAGCGAAGGGGAGGAAGGCGAGGGTTTGACCCAGCTGTGAAGCTGGCGTTCACAGCGGGCAGGTACGTGTACTTCCACCTGTGCTGCCCCAAGTCGCCCTCCCACAACCCCAGACTAATGGTCCTCATTTCCCACATGAGCCACATGAGGCTCCTCAAAGCAGCCAGCCTGAGACCATGCAGGGTGGTGGGGCTTCTGAGACCCCAGGCTCGTCCGGATTGGATTGGCTGGCCAGGGCACTAGGTCCCAGCCAGAGTGAGAGGAGAGCCCACAGGCACCACCTTGGAAATTTCTGCCTTCAAGAAAGACCGGCATGTGCCCGGCTCAGAGGATGTCAGGTCCCTCTCAGATGGGGAAACTGAGGCATGTGAGCGCCTTGATTCCTGAGGCGACTCTGGAGTTCCTGCTTCCTGGCCTGTCAGGGTTCCCAGTAGAAGATCTCCAAAAGCAGTCCTGATGATCCAGAACCATCCGTTCTCAACGGGAAAAGGAAAGCGCAAGAGCTCATGGTGAATGTGGAAACTCTTGAATAGAAAGGCAAAGTCAGGGGTTGCCACGGGCCAAAAATCTGGCTTGATAAAGGCTGACCAGAGACTGCCAGGAACCCCAAGAAGCCCACTCGGTCTGTGGCCAGGGACGCTCAGGTCGCTGAACCCATCTGGGCTCGGGCCTCGAACGCCACCCCCAGTCTGATGACCCCTAGTCATCAACGGCCGCCGGGAGCTCCCCTGAGCAGCCAGACCCCGTGCCCTTCAGCCAGTGGGCATTCCAGACTCTACAAGCTTCCCATCAAGCCCCCTCCCCCGGTTTTCTGCCAGGCTTGCTGGTGTTCGTTTCCTGGGGCCGCCGGCACAGGGGCAGGCTCCCTGGAGTGCGCTTCACAGGCAGGGCGTTTCTTTCTCCTGTGTCTGAGTCTGTTTCTGCATCTCTTCTCTTCTGAGGATACCAGTCATTGGATCCAGGTCCCACCTTATTCCAGGACGATCTCATCTGGAGATCTTCAGCATGATCACAACTGCAAAGACCCTTCTTCCCTCATAAGGTCCCATTTTGGGTTCCTCTCCAGACCCTACAGACCACCCACTACATATGTCCCCTCACAGCCCTCCCTGGCTCGCCTGGCCCATGCCCCCCCTGCTGCCCTCACAATAAGGCCAAACACCCAGTGTGGCCCGAGTGGCCGCCTCACCTCCCTCCCCTGGCCCCTTGCTCTTCTGCTCTGGCTCTTCTGGTGCCTTCTGCTCTCTGAGCACACCAGGCTCTCGTGGACTAGTCCCCACCCCTGGGGACAGAGGGTGCTGCCTCGAGATGGGGCAGGTCCCTGACCACCCAGGCGTGAGTGAGGGCCTGTGTGTGACCAGGAGTGACAGAGAGGTGATGTCAGGAAATGAGAGGAACAAAGTAGAGCTTTCAGGGGCGCCTGGGTGGCTCAGATGGTTAAGCGTCTGCCTTCGGCTCAGGTCATGTCCCAGGGTCCTGGGATCGAGTCCCGCATCGGGCTCCCTGCTCAGTGCAGAGCCTGCTTCTCCCTCTCCCTCTGCCACTCCCTCTGCTTGTGCTCTTCTGTCTATCTCTCTGTCAAATAAATAAATTAAAAAAAAAAAAAAAAAGAGCTTTCAGCCACACCCTTTCAGGGTCTCCAGAGGGGGGGTGTGGGGCAGTTTCCAGACTCCAGATGTGGGTGGCGGTGGTTTCGGCGACCCTGGATGTGAGTGTTGCATCATGGGGGGGGGGATCGCAGGGACGTTCCCAGGACGCTGACCCCTCCGCTTGCTCCGCAGGCTACCAGCGGCAGCTGACCTACAGGCACCAGGACGGCTCCTACAGTGCATTCGGGGAGCGGGACGCATCAGGGAGCATGTGGTGAGTCCCCACTTCGGGGGCACGGCCACGGGGGCTCTCCCACCCGAAGCCGCAGCCCCCCATGCCACGCCGAAAGGCCAGGACGCTCGGGGCCAGATCCCCAGGGTGACAGAGACAGCCATGGTCCCGGCCCCCCGGCATTCAGAAAGCTGGATGTGGGCAGCTTGCTGGGCTCTGGGTGTGGCGATGGCGGGGGTGGCAGGGACAGGGACTATTTCTCGTAGTTAGTCTTTCTCCTGTTGTCGCCGCACGGCCCGGAACGGAGCCCTTGCTCTCCAGCCTCTCAGGAGCAGGTCCTGGATGCTCTGAGGCCTCTTCAGAGCCCACTGGACCCCAAAACAGGGGTGACCCCGAGTAGGAGGGAACGGGAGAGGCCCTACCACCACCGGGAGGCTGAGGTCGGGGGAGCGTGTGGGCAGAGCAGCCTGGAGTCCGGTTTCCCTTGCAAGCGGCTGCCTTTGGCTTTCGGGGCGACCAGGCCAGGAGGGCTGCGCACCCCTGGGTCTTGCTCCCCGGGAGCCTCAGAGCAGGGCAGTTTGCGTGATTGTGGATTTGCCATATCCACCTTGGGGCTTGCAGGGACCGTGGGGCACCCCAGCTTCTGTCCCCAGATGGCGTTTCTCTCCCCGTGCGCAGGGGGCTGTGGGCATGAAAACTGCCCTCCTCGTCCTGAAGCTGACCCAGAGCGTCCACCGCACAGCAGCATGGCCAGGGCCCACGGGCACAGCGACATAGCTGGCTGAGGGTCCCCCCCCCCGTGTGCAGTGTTGCTTACTCGGCCCCGGAGGGCCGACCTGCCCAGAGAGAGTGTGGGGATGCACAGTGCCCAGGACTCGGGCTCCGCGTGGCCCCGCGGCCCGGCGGCCTGCGCATGCGTACGGCGTTGGGCCCCTCCCTCTGGGGCGTGGCCGGGCTGATGGAGGCGCCCCAAAGGCAGGAGAAACGATGGGTTTGGGGGTCCGGGAGGGAGAGTGGCCGGGACGAGCAGACTCCTGGGGAGGGTGCATGCAGCCTTGGAGTTATGGGCTATTTCACATTTTGGCGATTCACCGCAACAGAGCCTTGATTTTCTTTCTCTTAACTTCTTTCTGTGGGTGCGGTGAAGTACACATAACATACAATTTATCATCTTCACCATTTTTAAGTGTCCAGTCCAGTGACATTCAGTATATTCACACTCTTGTGCCGCCGTCACCGCTGTCCGTCCCCAGAACTCTTTTTTTTTTTTAAAAGATTTTATTTATTTATTTGAGAGAGAGAGAATGAGAGACAGAGAGCACGAGAGGGAGGAGGGTCAGAGGGAGAAGCAGGCTCCCCGCTGAGCAGGGAGCCCGATGCGGGACTCGATCCCGGGACTCCAGGATCATGACCTGAGCCGAAGGCAGTCGCTTAACCAACTGAGCCACCCAGGCGCCCCCCAGAACTCTTTTTAATCTTGTAAATCTGAAACTCTGTCTATTACATACGGACTCCCCCCCCCTCCAGCTCCCCGGCACCCCCGTTCTAGTTTCTGTCCCTGTGAATTTGGTCCCTCCCGGGACCTCCGGTGAGTGCAATCATAGCTTCCTTTTCTGCGCGGCTTGCTTCACGGCTCACAGTGTGCTCGAGGTTCGCGCCGTGCTGGAGCAGGGTCAGTGTTGCTCCCCCTGAAGGCCGAATAACATCCCAGTGTGTGGAGGCACCCCGTTTTGTGAATCTCTTCATCAGTCTAGACACTCAGGTCATCCCATGTTTCAGCTGCTGTGATAGAGAGCGGTGAACAGGGGTGTACAAGTATCTCTTCGCGACCCTGCTTCCGATTCCCGAGGGGATGTTCCCAGGAGTGGAATCGCGGGACCCCATGGGAGCTCGGCCTCTAACTTGGCCAGGAACCGCCCGGCTGGCTTTTTACAGCTGCTGCGCGCGGGTTTACACTCCCACAGCCGCGCACAGGGGCTCCCGGTCTGCGCCGCCTCGCCGCAACTGTTGGTTTCTGCCGCTTGGACAGTAGCCGCCTGGTGGGGGTGGGTGGGGGAGCCACTTGATATTGAAGAGCGGGGCCTGCCCCTGCGTCCTGTTGCTCGTCCTTCTCGGCTCCTTGCATTCCATCCAGTGGTTCTCCTGCGTTGATTTTTCACCCCCTCATTCATCCCTTGGGCCCATCAGCTCTCACTCAGGTGCACCGTGATGCAGCGGGGGGTGGGGGGGGGGGGGGAGGTGGGGGGGTGGACAAGGCACAGGTTGCAAAGCCAAGGATGGACACCTGTGACACAGAGGTGGGCTGTGGGGAGGCCAGTTGGGGGTCCTGGGAGTCCAGAGAGGCCCATCTCAGAGTGGGGGCGCCCAAGAAGCTTCCTCTGGGGAGAGACACGTGGGCGGAGCGTTGAGAGACAAGCAGTACCTCATTCTGTGTAGACAGGACGGAAACACGACATGACCAGTGCCTGGATGGGGTAGCTGAGGTAGTGGGTTGGTGGAAGGTTTTCCACTGCAAGCCACAGAAATGTGGCTGAAAGGCAATTCTAAATGTCAGTTCACACCACAAGGCTGGGGCGGCTACAGGATGGGCCAGTCTGGCAGCCTGCAATGCATTGCCCCCCCACCCCCGCCCACCAGGTTCTTTCCTTTGGTCCCTTGTGGGCTCTCTCAGCACTGTGGCTCCTCCCCTCATGGTGGCAAAATTGCAACAGCTGCTCCCAGCATCACCTCATGTGCCCATTCAAAAGTCATTCTCAGGCCCAAGGACTGAAATGCCCCTAACTGTGGCTGGCTAGAGCCATAGAGGGGACCAGGCATCTAAGTTATCTGGCTGCAGGTTCCCGAGAAAGATGAGATTTCTCTGCAAGGCTGGGATCCCTTGGGGATTGGCGGTGGAGGGGCAACAAGAAAGGTCTTCTGCACGTGGCAGGGGGAGGCAGGGCTGAACCATCTCACAGGAAGGCCTTGAGCGCCAGGGTGGGAGGGTCCATGCAGGGAGGCTGGCCTCTGTCATTGGGCCCTGCTGGGTGCCCACACACTTCCTGGAGCCCTCACAGCAGCCCTGCGAGGGCACTCTGGCCCCTCCCATGTTACAGGTGAGGAAGCAGAGACCCGGGGCCGTGCGGGGAGCATGCACAGTTCCTCAGGGGGCATACGGGAGGTGACCTTCTCTGCACAACCGCCCCCAGCCCATGGCCCCCCCAGTCCCTGCCTCATCCTATTTCAGGCTCACAGCCTTTGTCCTGAAGTCCTTTGCCCAGGCGCGCAGCTTCATCTTCATCGACCCCCAGGAGCTGGCGGCTGCCAAGGGCTGGATCGTCCGGCAGCAGCGGGTGGATGGCTCCTTCCCGGCCGTGGGCAGGATCCTGAACAAGGACATCCAGGTGAGCGGCCCCTCGGCCCCCTTCTGGCACCTTAGCCCTGCCCTGCCTGCTCTCCGCTGCTGTCTGGGGCCAGTAAGGGGTCGGGGGCAGTCCCCTCCGGCTCAGGGTGAGGCTCGAGAGTCCTCTTGCAGGGTGGGATCCACGGCACAGTCCCGCTGACGGCCTACGTGGTGGCTGCGCTCCTGGAGACGGGCACGGCCTCGGAGGTGAGCACAGGGTGGCCTAGGGAGCTGTGGGTGGCTTTCCCCTGCAGGCCAGGCCAGCCATCCTCTGGCAGGCTTTATTTCTTCCTTGATGCCCTCCTTCCACTCTTTCTCATGCTTTTCAGTGGTCCCAGGATGTCCACCCTCTTGTAGCCTGAGCAGAGGATTGAGAGATTCCTGTGATAATTGTGGGGGGCCTAAGGGAGCTGTATCCTGAGATCTCCCAGGACTATCTGATGCCCCCAGTCCCTGTTTGGGGAATCATTTGGGGCTAGAGCAGGTTCCTGGCTGGTCAGGGAGTCCTATGCAAAAACTTGGGAAAGTTTTTGGGAGAAGGGTCTAGAACCTTCATTTACAGTTGGTACTGGAACCAGTCAAGGTTGAGGTGTCCCGGGGGACTCGGGAGCAATTGTTGCTTTTGTGAAACAGGAGTGGGGGAAGCACGTTCCCTGCAGTGAGGGTGTCCATAGTGGATCTCAGCCCTGGGGGTAGGGACCCCACCATTCCTAACATCTGTGTCTGTTCTACATCCTCTGATGATGAATTGTGAGTTATCTTAATGGCGTGGCTCCATCAGTGCCCACGTTGGTCATTTGCTAAATTCATTAATGCTTCTCATCACTCATTTTTTCCCACTTAACCAATATTACTGGGCAGCTTCTCTGAATCAAGCTGTCACTGGACTCAGTTTCTGTGCTCCAGGGGCTCACATTGGGGTTGGGAGGGGGGAAGTGTGATCAGGGTTGGTGGGCTTCCTGGAGGAGGTGACCACTGAGGTGAGGCCTAGAGGATGAGGTGGGCTTGGGCAGGGGGTCTTGGAAGCCAGCCTGGTGATGGGGTAGGTGGGACAGGGTGGTCAGGGCTCTGCCGACTTCCCCCAGAACGTCTCCGAGTTGATCTGCTGTGCTCAGACCTCATTTGGAAAAAGTTGGCACCAGCATAAAGGGGACGGGGTTCTGAAAGCCAGGTCTGCAGGCTGTGGGAGCCCCAGAGGGAGGCAAAATGAGAGTCTGTGAGCCATCCAGCGCTCTCCCTAGGCGTGCCCTGGGAATCTGTGGGTGGGCAGGTGGGTGGGGGAGCAGAGCAGCCTCCCAGGGCTCCACTTCCCCCTGAACCCCACCCTGCAGGAGGAGAGGAGCGCCATTGCCAGAGCGCGGCACTTCCTGGAGTCCAGTGCGCCCTTGGCCGTGGACCCCTACAGCAGCGCCCTGACCACCTACGCGCTGACCCTGCTCCGCAGCCTGGCAGCCCCTGCGGCGCTGCGGAAGCTCCGCAGCCTGGCCATCACGCAGGGTAGGGGGCCCCCACAGTGCACCCCAGTAGACAGCTCATGGACACATGCTTGGCACTAAGGAGGCACCCTTTGCTCGCTCTCTTTTGTTTGTTACTCATTGTCGCATCTCCTAGTGCCTCCATTTGATGAAGTGGCTTGAGCCCGAGGGTCATTTTTCTCCCTTGTGAAATAGGGGGTAGCTACCCCTGCCCCAGGGAGGGCCCCCCGCCCTCCATCGCTGGGTGAGCCTTGCAAAGCCTTTTCCATCTTCAGGATGTCGGTCTCCGCATTGGCAAAATGACTACCCACTATGTTTGGGGAGCCCCGGTCGCAGAGACTTCTCAGACTGAGCCCCCTCTCCTCCCACCTCCAGTCCTCATCGCACTCCCCACTCCCCACCTTCCCCAGCAGCTTCTCAGCTTATGATGTCACCTGAAGAATGCTTTTATTGCTAGGAAGAAAAGAAAAAAATTAAGTAAAATCCTAAAACCACCCAATTGGATGACCGTGTCTAGGAGTACCTACTTGGGCAGGGAGTGCCGATTTCTCTGTGGTCTGAGGGCCTTTTGCACCTCACATGAGCTCAGAATCCTCGGAGCCTTTGCAAATGGCAAGTGGCTTCCTTGGTCCTAAGTGGGGACAGCTGGAACCCCATCAGGGCCCCGTCAGGAGGGAGGCCATTGATGTCTACCAGGGATGCCAGAGGGACGGGGTCTGTCACGGAGTTGCAGATTGGAGACCCTTCTTGCCCCAGCCCTCTGCCCTGGCACCCTCCTCCCCTGGGGTCCACCACCCTCGCCCCCCCTCCCCCCCCCGATGTCTCTTCTTGAGACCATATGCACTGACCCTCCCCACGGGATGCCAGGCTGCACACTGAACTGGGTCGTGGCCCCTGACCTGTCCTGGCCCTGCAGATGGGGTCACCCACTGGAGCCTGACGGGTTCCCGGGACGTGGACAAGGATGCATTCCTGAGCTTCAGCGATGGGGTCTCTCGGTCAGGTACTGGCCCCCTGCTTTGGGTGCTGGGTGCTGGGTCCCAGCATCGAAAGGCCCCAGCCAGCCTCGTCCGTTGCAGTGGTCTCGGCCGAGGTGGAAATGACAGCCTATGCCCTGCTGACCTACACCCTCCTGGGTGACGTGGCCACTGCCCTGCCCGTGGTGAAATGGCTGTCCCAGCAGCGGAACGCGCTTGGGGGCTTCTCCTCCACTCAGGTGAGTTGAGCAGGGCCAGAGGAAGGGGCTCAGGTCCCAGCAGGGTCACTGGGGTCCAGGCTCGGGGCTCAGAGCTTGCCAGGAAGCCACCGCCTACTTCAAGTCCCAGGGCGGCTCCTGGGGGACAAGGAGTCCAGGGGAAGGCAGGGGGTGGAGCCTGAGGGACAGACGCACCAGGCTCTGGGACAGGCACGCAGCCTCTGCCTCTGCGGAGGTGCCTGCCCATTCTCGGGGGCCCCCAGACTGTGGATGTCTGCACCAGATTCACTCTGCCTCCCAGCCACATGGGTCCCTGGCCTTCAGAGAGGGTCCACGCCTGGTGCCTCCGGTCTGGGCCGGACCTCCCAGGATGGGGGCAGGGAGCCTGCCGGCTGACCCGTCCCTGGGGCTTCCAGTGCCTCCTCATCTATCCCCAGGACACCTGTGTGGCTCTGCAGGCCTTGGCAGAGTATGCCATCTTGTCCTATGCTGGCGGCATCAACCTCACCGTCTCCCTGGCCTCCACCAACTTGGACTACCAGGAGACCTTCGAACTGCACAGGGCCAACCAGAAGGTTCTGCAGACAGCGGCGGTGTGTATTCCTGGGCCAGGGCTTGGGGGCCCCTCCCCGCTGCCGGCCCACCCTGGCGTGTCTGCGGAGGGCGTCATGGTGTCCTGTCTCTTTCAGATCCCCAGCCTCCCCACGGGGCTGTTTGTGAGCGCCAAGGGTGAAGGCTGCTGCCTGATGCAGGTGGGGCTGTGGGGACATCGTGTGCTCACTGGGGGCGCCCAGAGGGGCAGGCTGGGGGCTGCAAGCTCAACGGCGGGCCAGGCTGAGTGGGGCGGATGTGTGTGGCTGAGAGAGACCCTGGGGCAGACCGTCTGCCCCCCGTAATGCAGCCCAGCCTGCCCAAGGCAGGTGGCCATGCCTCCTCTCGGGTGTAGGGGCTCCTCCCAAGAAAGTCCATCTGACCCTCAATCCAGTGGTCTCTGACCATAAGCAGATGCCCTCCCCCACCCCCGGAGTTGGCCCAGTGCCTCATGTTTAGTCTCCCTGTGGCTGCCTGGACCAGGATGCCCCGCCTGGGCGCCCTCCCTCAGCCCCTGGACCAGGATGCCTCAGCCTTGCCCTCCCTGCAGCCCCTCCGTCACCCTCCCTGGGATTTAGCTGCGCTCTGGGCTGGGGCAGGCTGGTCTTGTGGGCTCTGGCTGGAGGTCAGAGCACAAGTCTGCCTGGAGACCCTGGAAGCCTCGGCTTCCCCATCTCTAAAACGGGAGCCCAGACAACACAGTGGCTAGGTGGGAGAGGCCTGGAGGCTGTGGGACCTGGGCTTGACATGCGTGAAAAGGGGATGACGGTTGGACCTACACTCGCTGGGGCTGTTGCAGGGCTAAATGAAGTAACAGTAGTCCCCACGTCTGTCGCCGATGCCCCACTTTTGTCATCGTTCTGACCATGCCGCTGCCTCTCCCCTCCCCCACCCCGGGTTCCCTAAGCCTCGGTCCTCCACACCCCCCAGATTGATGTCACCTATCACGTGCCGGACCCTGTGGCCAAACCAGCCTTCCAGCTTCTTGTGAGCCTCCAGGAGCCAGAGGCTGAGCCGCGGCGGACCCCCGCTCCCGCCTCCTCCGCTGATGACGACGACCCGGCGGCCGACCAGCATCACCAGGAGTACCAGGTGACTCTGGAGGTGTGCACCAGGTAAGGCCACCTCCCTGCTGGCCGACACCCCTGCCTGGGCCTACGAGGAGGGTCATATCAGAGGAGCACGGCCTCCCGGAACCAGGGCACTGAGCAGGTGCTCAATCTGAGCCTGTGGATTGTGAGGCTGTCGGTTGGAATGCGGGGTCACGCCTCTGGCCCCTGCTGCATTTCCCACTGCGGGGGCTGGACCAGCCCTGGTGGTTCCTGTTATGGTTGCAAGATACCTCAGCAAGAACCATCAGGGAACTTTGAGGGACAAGGATTGTTACTTACTGCTCCTGGAGGTTACCGGGCACGCCCAGGGCCACACAGCGAGGTCACAGGTAGAGAGAAAGTCTGGACCTGGGTAGGGCTTTGCCTTTTATGGGGGCACAGGGTGGGGGCTTTGGGTTTCGCCAGTCCCCTCTTATTGGCAAATTTAAAAAGATAAGCGCAGGAATGAGGGAGCGAGAAGGGAAAGGTGGGTCGGTTATCTCAGTGACCCGGGGTTTTCTAAAAGGGGAATTTCATGGGGGGGGGGCTCCTGGCTCCTTGTCTAGCTGTTTATCTGTAACTGTGTCACAGTCAGCAATATGTTGATCCAAGATGGGTATCTTTGAAATGGATGCTTTTGCAATCAAATGCTTACTGTCAGGCACTTAGACTGCAGATGGTTTTTGAAATGAGGAGGGAGATGGAAGCTTCCAGATGGATGCAGGAGACCCCAGTGGTAGGTGAGGCAGGTGGCCCAGGTGGGGACAGCTGTTGGTGGCCCCTGCCTGATGCACCAGACGCAGGCCTCTGGGTTCCCTGACGGTGACCCCGGGACCAGGCCACAGAGGGTCCTCAGGGGAGGTGCAGGCAGCTGCCCTCACAGGATGCTCGTTGCCTTGGTGATGGTTTGGGAGCCCAAAGGTGGATGGTTGTCATGGCATCCAAAGCCCATCCTACGCCGCCCTCCTATGCCATGACCTTCAACCTGCCATCAACTGAGATAGGGGGAGCAGGAAGCCGCCGGGCTGGCCCCAACTCTCTGGCTCCATGAGGCCTGCTGGGGACATCTTTGTTCCTCTCTTAGATGTGTCAGAAAGAACCACTGTGTACCATCCAGATATGGGCGTGCTCAGGCCGCACCCCCACAGGAAGCCTCCCCAGTGGCCGTGGCCCCCATGACCCTTGGGCCCACAGTCTGCAGGTCCCTCTGTGAAGGTCAGCCACCCTCCTTGTCACCAGCACTTGGAGGGCCTGGCATGGAGCAGGCCCCAGAGGCCAATATGCACACCCCATGTCACAGAAGGGGACACGGAGGGCTGGCCTTGGGGAGTGACTGGGGATTCCCAGTCACCAGGGCTCCCGTGGCCCCATGGACCTGCTTCCTGTGCTGGGGACATAGCATGGGGTTCAGGGCAAGCACGACCCAGAGTCAGTAGGCCTGGGTCAGGCCCCGAACCCTCGGCAAAGCCCTCTCCTTATGGTCTTAGAGTCTCAGCTGTGAAATGGGCTGACCGGTGGCCCGGCCAGCCGTGTTTGTACAGATGGGCCACCCAGCCAGGCCCAGGGTGGGCTCCCCCAGGACTTCATTCGTGGGGATTGTGGCTGTCAGAGGGGGCCATGAATTCCGCCATGGGGCTTGAGCTCGAGGGCCTATCTCTCCTCTCATTGGAAGGTGGCTGCATGCAGGGTCCTCCAATATGGCTGTCCTGGAGGTGCCCCTACTCTCGGGCTTCCGGGTGGACATCGAGAGCCTGGAGCAGGTGAGGTGGCGCCGGCAGGCAGGAGCCAGGCGGGGTCTCTAGCTGACCGCCCTGTCCGGGTTGCAAATTCCCAGCCCTTCATAATTTTTTTTTTCTTTCTGGGCAGAGTTGGTGCTTCGGGGCTGGCCACCTGCTGAGGGGCAGGTGGGAAGGGGTGGGATCCAGGTGGTGGAGGAGGGATTCAGCAAATGTGGATGTGCTGTAGGGACAACGTGGGGTGCCATAGGGTAGCCTCAGCCTTGGTTCTCCAGAAACCTGCACTGCCCTCAAACTCAAGAGATACCAGTCCCACATCCCTTTTGTGTGCGGGAGGCACACAAAGGGGGGGTGCTATCTTGCCCAAAGCTGGAGGAGGTCTGCAGTGTGGGGAGGATGGAGAAGGAAAGGCAGGCCAGTCCCGGGGGTGGGCAATCAGGGAGGCTTCGCCGAGCACCAGGGTAAGGAGAAGGGCCCGCACAAAGACCTTGGGTTTATGTATCAAAAATTGTGACTTCCCAGGCTGGATGGTGGCTGAATGTTGCAGTTGAGATAAAAGGAGATGGCAGGGCTCAGCTGGGCACCTCAGGTGCCACAGGGAGGCCTAGCGTAGGGCTGGGGCTGGATCGAGGGAGGCTGTAGGAAGGGAAGGGGAGGGAAGGCAGGAGCTCGGGGGTAGGGGTAACCAGCCTCACATACCCTCTCCCGGGTGCTGGGTGGGCTGGCAGGGCCTGGGTAGCCTTGACCGCCATCCCCTGGCCCTGGCCCTGGCCCTGGCCTGTGGGGACTTGCTGGATGACCACAGGCAAGTCGCCAGCCTCTGGGGCCTTGCCCACCTCCCACTGACCAGTGAAGGCCCCGCAGAGACCGGGGAGGAAGCAAGCACTGGGGACAGAGGGGCTGGGTGGACCCTGACCTCTGGCTTTCTCGTCAGCTGCTCTTTGACAAGCATTTCACGCTGAAGAGGTACGAGGTGGCCGGACGCAGAGTCCTCTTCTACTTTGATGAGGTACTGTCACTGGGGCGGGGGCGGGGGCGGGGCTGTCAGGGCCCAGGGCAGTTCCTGCAACCCTCTCATCATGAAAAAGAAACGGGGACAACCAGTCCAGGCAGAGCTGGTGCAGCTGGTGGCTTAGTGCCCCAGGCAGCTCACTTGGGTGGGAAAAGTTGGGAGGGGATGGAACAGTGTTCAGGCATAAAAAGGAATGTGGCGCCGGTGCGTGTAGATGAACCTGGAAAACGTGCGGAATGGAAGAAGCCTGATACAAAAGGCTTCATGGTGCATAATCCCATGTACACGAAATGCCCAGAACAGGTAAATCCATAGAGACACACAGCAGATTAGTGGTGGCCAGGGACTGGGGGAGGGGGGAGAGGGAGGGCGTGGGGAGTGAAAGACCAGCAGAGAGATTTTTCCAGGTAGGATGGAAGGACCCACGGGATTGAGTGGAACCAGGTTTTTGTGTTTCACACGTCCTGGGTACCCCGAAATCCGCCAGTTCGGGGCCCAGGCTTTGAGGCATAGCAGAGCGTAGGGGCGGTAGCTCATCCCTGAACCCAGTGGCCCCAGGCAGGCCTGAGCCCTTCTGCTAACCCCGCAGATCCCCAGCCGGTGCCTGACCTGCGTGCGGTTCCGGGCGCTGCGTGAGCATGTGGTGGGCAGGACGTCCGCGCTGCCCGTCTCTGTGTACGACTACTACGAGCCTGGTAGGCCCGCACCCACCCGCACCCCCGGCTCAGTTCCTCACCTGGTCACCCCATCACTTGGTCACTCTTCCCTTCCTCGTCCCGCAGCCTTCGAAGCCACGCGCTTCTACAACGTCAGTGCCCGAAGTCCGCTTGCCCAGGAGCTGTGCGCGGGGCCCGCGTGCAACGAGGTGGAGCGCGCCCGGGCTCAGGGCCCCGGTGAGTGCGCTGCCTCCCCTACCACCGGCCACCCGGACCGTCCTCTTGGAGCTCAGATCAGAGCAGGGAAGCGGGGTCTCTAGGCAGAGGACGACAGCTTGGTAAAGGCAGGAGGACGGAACTCGGTCAAGGGCGCACACTTTGGGGATATGGCCGAGCGGGATGCTGGCCGGCGGTGAGGAGGGGCGGGGCCAAGCGGGCTGTGGGCGGGCAGTGATGAGGGGCGGGGCCGAGGGGTGTGGGCGGGCAGCGGGAAGGGGCGGGGCCGAGCGGGGTGCACGTGAGATTGGAGAGAGGATACCGCCGATTGGGGTGGGAGGGCGCCCAGAGCAGGACCGGTGGTGCCCCCTCCTCCACAAACCAGCGGTGTAGGAACTGCAGGGCCCTGGCCATGAACTCGGACAGTGGCCACAGCACAGGTCTGGACGGGGCTGGAGTGTCCTTCAGGGCCCTTTTCTTTATTTTTTAAACATTTTGAAGTAGGTTTATATTGCTTTTGTTGATAACTTCTATTTGTTTTCGTAATAGTAGGCAAATTCCACCAGGTCAGGGCTCAGGGACTCCCAGTAACTGTCGCGCACCCGTTCCTACCCTGGGGAAGGTCGTCCCTACCCCCAGGGACTTTTCCCCAACTCCAGGCCTGGTGGGAGGCGCCGGCCAGGTGGGGGTTGGGGTCCCGAAGACCCGGCCGACTTCGCTTCGCCCCCAGGCTGGTCCCCGGGCGCGCGGGGTCCTGCGGCCGCCCCGGAGGAGGGGGCGAAGATTGCGCGCTGTGGCTGCGCCCGCTACTGTAGCGCCGGCGGGGACCCGGTGTGCGGCTCCGACGGAGTCGTCTACACCAGCGCCTGCCACCTACAGGAGGCTGCTTGCCTAGGCCGCGCGAGATTGGAGCCCGCGCCCCCTAGCCACTGTGCCCTCGGTGAGGAGGACCCACCTTGGGTCTGGCCTCTGGGATCCCAGCTCCCCCTGGACATAGTGCATTGCCCTATCTTCTTCATCACCTCTCCCTCCTATCACCTCCTCCCCATCACCTCCTCCCCCTCCTCCCCATCACCTCCTCCCCATCACCTCCTCCCCCTCCTCCCCATCA